>NW_026596039.1:11172649-11397800 GCF_907164565.1 Psammomys obesus
ATATATATATATATATATATATATATATATATATATATATATACATATATACATATATACTTTATTTATATGTTTATATGTTAATTTAAATTTTTGGAACTTGAGTTATGCTGTCACTTTGTAAAAAAAAATAAGTCTCCCAGCTTACCCTGTTGAGCTGGTATTTACAGAAATTAATAACCATACTGGTCTATGTCTTACTTTTGTATTGGTGTGATAAGATATCAGACCAAGAAAGAGTTTACTGGGGCTTATCGTTTCAGAAGGTTAGAGTCCACGGCTATCATGGTGTAGAGCATGGCAGCAGGCAGGTAGGCGGTGCTGGAGCAGTAGCTGAGAGCTTGCACAAGACGGAGAGTTAACTGGGAATACTGTCAGATTTGACACCTCAAAGCCAACCTCTAGTGACACAATTCCTCCAACAACACCATAACTCCTAATCCTTCCCAAACAGTTCTACCAGCTGTGGACCAAGTATCAAAACATACGAATTTATGGGACCATCTCTCTCTCCCTTTTTCTCATTTTCTCTTTTACTTCTTATAACTTTTTAATTTTAATTTTTTTAAAAAATGTATTTACTATATATCCCGATTGAAGCCTCCTCCCTCAACTCCCACTTCCCCCATCCCCTTCCCATTGAAAGAGGGAGTTCTCCTCCTCTGCCATCTGCCCATAGCTTATCAAGTCTCATCAGGACTGCCTGGATCCTCTTCCTCTGTGGCCTGGCAAGGTTTCATCGACAGGGGCAAGTGATCAAAGAGCAGGCAACCAAGTTCATGATGGAGGCAGCTCCTGCTCCACTTATTTGGGATCCCATATGGAGACTGAGCTGTCTGTGGGCTACATCTGAGCAGGGGGTCTAGGTCCTCTTCATGCATGGTCCTTGGTTGGTGCATCAGTCTCTCCAGGACCACCTGGTCTCAGATATTTTTAACTTTGTTAATCTCCTTATGGGGTTCCTGTCCCCTCCATGTCCTTCTATCACCCCTTCTTCCATAAAAGTTCCTGCGCTCTGCCCAAGGTTTGGCTGTGAGTCTCAGCATCTGCTTTGATCCCCTGTTGGGTGGAGCCTTTCAGAGGACCTCTATAGCAGGCATGGGAGATATTCCCATTCCAACCATCATAGTCTCGAAACATTGCATTTAATTTCCCCCCATCTGTACAGGGATAATGTATTATATTAATTATATGAATTCTTATTTTTCTGGGTTTGATTATAAAGTATTTCTGAGTTTAAAAACAGTTACAGACAGCCAGTTAGGAATTCTGTCCCACCATCCCATGTGCACATTTAGCAGGAAACTGATGGCTTCCTGAAGACAGTGTCTTTCTGTACCTGGTGATGCCATGATACCACCTCCCAACAGGGGTTTCTGACCATCTGTTTACTACGAGAAGACCAAGGTTAGTGGAACCTGGCTCTGAAGTTGGTGGAGAGAGTACAGGTTAGAGCCCATGGGTTAGCCATATGATCAATCATTTCTCCAAGGAATGATCTTGGAAACAGACTGTTTCTTATTCCAAGAGAGATGGCTTACATGCCTGCTTGCATCAGCACAAACAAATGCTGCAGGGTTCTTAGCCTTGTTTCCGGAGGTGCCTGAGTCAATCAACACTGCCACTTTCAGTCACTGAACTGATTTTGGATTTATTGTGTATATCAAAAGCCACATGGCTACAATATCTCTACAAATCCCATCATATTTTCAGAGTATAATGCTGAGTGGTGGCCTTGTGGTGGAGGAGACCAGGACTTTACTGGTAGGTAGCTCAGGCTTTTAGTTCTCTGCTGATGCCTACTAGCCATCTTACACCGTTGGCCTCCCTTGCACCTCCTGCTTCACCTGTAATAAGAAGGGGTTTGTAATATTTACCACTTATGCCTCTTTGAGGGCTGGGGAAAGGGGTGTGTCGAGCGGGCTTCATGGTGCTCGCTACCTTGAACCGCCTTGAGCTGTTATGATCACTCTTACTCTTGTCCTAATGGTAAACAAGAATCCATTTTCTCCAGCATTGGTCACATGGGACGCTCAATGTAGAAGGAAGGGACCCATCTTCTTAGTAGAAATGACATAACAACCACTAGGATGACAAGGGCCTGGTAATTAGTGGTGAGGTCCAGGCTAGCCCACAGGGTTGTCTCACATCAAGCAACAGAGACGTGAAAGGAGTGAGTAGACAGCTGGAGCTGAAGACCAAGTGGGATCCTGGCCAGGAAAAGGACATTAGTTAAAAACTAGTGAAGTGTCCAGGAAAAAAATCTGCCCTTTTGTTAATAACATTGAAGAGCAGTTTCTTGGTTGTGTAAAATGGTGATATTAAGGAGAGCTTGGTAAAGGGGATATGGAAACTCTGAACTGCTTTTGCAGCTTTTTGTAAGTCTCTAGTTATTTCAGATAAAACACACGTATCAGGCTGGGCACGGTGGTACATGCGAATAATCTCACTACTCAGGAGGCAGTGGAAGGAGAATAAGAATTCTAGGCCATCCTTGACTACTCAGAGAGTGTGAACCCAACCTGAGGTATGGGAGGTCCTATGCCAAACAAGCACAGACAGACCTGCAGCTGCCCCAGAATGGTCAGGTGAGATGCGCCTCTGATGGTCAAGCACCCATGCCAAGGGGCAGCTTCACAGCTTCTTGACTGTCCAGAAACTACATCCCCTCCACCTCCCACCTGCACATAAGGAGATGGCTCTCTGTCAAGCCCCCTAAGGCTTTTCTAACCTGGAACAATTTCCTCCTTTTTCATTGTCTTTCATGACCTTTGAGACTTTTGGAGGGCTGCAGTGAGGCATTATCGCATCTGTGACACCTACTTTGAACATCCTTGGTGGAGTGGGCAGTGCAGACCTTGGCGGGCTTGCTCTCATACACTTCGCTTGCTTATATTTTTCTGCTGCCAGCGATACTGCTTCTGCCAAGAATCTGCCCTGTGGAGCAACAGATCCTACGCAGCTACAAGAGTGGCAGCGAGTTAATCTGTTTAGCTTGCTACATTAGCCATGCCACCTTCCCTTTGCAGGAGGCACGTCCTTTTTCTTCTCGCCCTGGCCAGCTTGTGCTCACAGTCACTCTAACTGAATAGACTCCCTAAGGACAAGGCGACTGGCCTGTCTTCTGTAGTGCTGTACTCATGGCTCTTAATCAAGGCTGCAGATAATACGGGTTCAGTAAGATATACTGCATCAATGGCGAGTCATTCTAATCAGCATCGGCAGCCACCCACCTACGGAAGTCCTCTGTACTCGTTACCTTCCTAATTACTGTTTCAAAGTACAAAGTCTCACAGTTTTAAGGATGCAGGGAAGTCCTGGCTGGCGGTGGAGGCTGCTGGATACGTGTATCTTCAGTGGGTGGTGAATGCTGTGGTTTAGCTTGCTTTCTCCTGTCTATCCAGTCCACGACCCAACATCCCACCTCAACAACCCAGTCTAGAAGCTTCCCAAACTGACAGCAGTCTGTTTTCTAGGTGCTTCTAGATCCTGTCAAGTCGACAATATTTTATTAACCATCACAGCCTTTTATTCAGCATGCTTGATGGGCTCATTGAAAAAGGCCTTTAGAGAAAGGAATTACTAAACATAATAGATTAATCATTGTGTTTTACCTTACAGCACTCATGTATGTTCATTTTCCAAATTATTTGGGTACATCTTAGGTTCTGCCTTTATGTCTGAATCCACTATTTAAAGTGGATAATAATAATCTCAAATTGTTTGAAGTAGCATAGCTATACTGTTGTTTTTACAAATTCCAATATTTTTAAAGAAAAAACATATTTAATTTTCCAAAAATATAAACACACATTTTAAACAATTTTTTAGAATGATCTCATTCCTTTGTAACTAGTCAGGATTTCCCCCCCGCTTCTGCCCTTTTACTTTTGTTGTTGTTTTCATCTCTTTTTATAGTTTTAATTTAAAAAGAATTTTATGTGCAATTTTTCTTTGTCAGAAAACTTTCCCCATGTGTTCCATTTCATTTTCATGGGTCAATAATATACATTGGTGCCTGTATGTCACGGTGTATGAAATAGTGAACTAAATTAACGACACTTGTCAAAAACAAAACAACCTTCTGGCCTGAGAAGGCCTGGCTGCTATTGCTGGATTCGTGGAGACTGACCAGGTTAGTCAGCAGCCTTGATTTTCCCAGTCTTCACTGTTATCCATCTCTCTCTGTGTAATAACAACTGATTTTGTGTTATGGGCTGTTCAAGGTTGCTACTCCCCAGGAGCTTCTGGCAAGTGCCTGGCTCATTGTAAGCTTGTTTCCTATAGCTCTTCCAGTGTTGACTTGATGGGCAGAGCCCTGGAGTCTTCCAAGAACTGCGCATGAAGGGCAGGGCTTTGCACCCTCCCTGGGATTGTTCATGATGGGCATCTCTTTGCATCCTTCCAGCAATAGCATGCCTGCTATGGGCATCCATCTGTTTCCTTTCCTGAAATAATGATTGGAGAGCGGTGCCTCCTTCACTGCTCAAGAACTCTGAGGTCATTGGAGACCTTCTCACACATATGGTCTTTCATTAGCCACTGTGGAACTCCCACTCCACGCCAGGAAATCCTAGATGCTCACATGGCTAAGAATGAATATGATGTAAACCTTGCTGTTGATGAGCCTAGGTCACAGGAGTGATGGACTTGTGGATCGTGATACCCCAGCACCAATAACAATCAAATGCTGTGACTCTGAATGGGGAGTAAGTAAATAATTCTTCTGAGAGAGATCACAACAAGCTTCCTGGAGGAGGTAGTCTTTGAGGAGCAATAGATCTGTAGAGAGAAAGTGTTTTGGCATTGTTCTCTCAAATGAACCAATTGTACCAGTGAGCATGCTCACAAGATTGCTCCCTGGCATGGAAATTGCAGGTACTAGTGGCTGAATGCACGTTACATGTTTTATCATCAGCATCCTGGAGGGGAATGGAATCCTTTGATCCTGTGCCATCCAGCAATTCTTAGCATGTGTGTTAGAATTATAGATGAGGAAAGGAAACGAGGTAGCAGCAGATGGTAGCCATTTCTCAGAGGTTTGGGTACTGCAGAGGAAAGGCAACAGGCAGGGCTTGGCCTAGGTCACCAGTAGCCTTGCCCATGAGGCTGGCATACCAGGCAGATGCCCCCTCTCCACTTACCACATGCTAGGAAGATGGAATGTTTTGTTTCAGCCTTCAGTGTGCACCCCAGTTCCTGGAGAGATAAACACTTTCTGAGCTGCTGATGTAATTAGATGATCAGTCATAGAAAATCTAAAGCAAATACAACTTTTGGGGAGGGAGGTTTAATTATTATTATGATTATGATGCTGCTGCTGTCATTTCTATTATTATTAGGAAGGGAAAGATGCCCAAGGGAAATAATCCTGAGACTGGGCTCCTGTGTCCATGGAGGGCTGGAAACATACACACAATCACTACCCTGCCCAAAAGGTTACCTCAACCCTAACCCCATTCTTCTGCTGCAACCCTGTGATGGGGAGAGGGGTTTATGGGAGAGAGTGCTAGAGTCCCATTCACACATAGCCCTTGTTGTTCAGTAGCTGTTCAACTCAGTTGCTCTAAAAACATAAAACAGGAGACAAAGCTTAAGGGCTTTCTGGAATCTGACAGTAAATATGAAACCCATTGATTGTAGGGTTATAAGGATTGGTAGCATCTATGGTACACCCAAGAGCTTGTGTCCCCAGCCAGCCAAGACAGGGTGTCATGA
Source organism: Psammomys obesus (assembly GCF_907164565.1). Lineage (NCBI taxonomy): Eukaryota > Metazoa > Chordata > Mammalia > Rodentia > Muridae > Psammomys > Psammomys obesus. The sequence goes on from NW_026596039.1 coordinate 11,178,368, forward strand.
CAGGTAGGAATTTTGCCAAATTCTTGAGGTCTAAGATCTCCTAAGATGGAGCAATTTATGAGAGCATAATGGGAGATGTAGGGGAGAAATGGCAGCCATCCACATCTCATATCCTTGGAATACCGTTATACCTCATGCACAGCTCTCTAGCTGCCATCTTCAGTCTTGTGTAAAGCTGGTTGCCTTTCTCTGGATCCAACATGTTCCTGCCATGCAAGAATGATGATCCAGCACCAGGTGTGGCTCCTTCGATAATTCCAGCTCTGGAGGTGGAAGCAGGAACATCAGTAGTTCAACACAGGCAATTCAAAGGTAACTCTAGGCAGCATAAGACCGTGTCCAAAAATAAGCTAAACTAATAAATAAACTGATCCAGAATTCCAAAAACTTAGCATTCTTTAAATAAGAAAAGCTATAGATTCATATTTTAATATGAAATCTCTAAATATTAAATATTGACATCAAATTCCTTTCCCCCCACAATGTTGTGTGAGTCCAACACATTCTATCTGCAAAATTAAATGTGACCCATAAGCTATTGGGTTGTACATTTGAGCTGAAAAGGATTAGCAACCATTGCTAGATTAGTGGAGACTGCCCAGGGAGTAGGCAGCATTGATCGCTGCAGCCTGCTATGACTGGCCTCCATCTCCTCCCATATACAAACATGGATTGATGTCTGTTATAGGTGGTTCAGGGTTGCTGCTGCCTGAGAGCTATGACAAGCAGATGACTCCAGTTTCTCAGATCTGCAAAGGCTGGGCATTCTCAGACGCCACCTTCATGTGTGAGGGAGAGATCATGATTTACAGGTGAAGCTGAGGTGCATGAACTTGGCAGCTCGCTCTGATGCTGCAAGGAAAGGAGTCCCCCTCCTTCGTGCCACAGCCATCAAAGCTCTCATCAAGCCTGTGCCTCGGGGAGCTGTCACAGCCTCATTACTGCTAATTCATCTTCACTTAGTGCATCAAAAGACTGATTTATGAAATTGGGTGGGTGCATAGGAAGTTTGATTAGTAACATTATGTTGTTTGCCACGGGCTCAGGGAACTTAGCTCATCCGCATCCCAGGAGCTCAAGATAAGACCTAAGTATTTGTTCTGCTTCTAAAATTCTCAGAATCACGAAAAGGTGTAGTAGTTTCCTTGGGGGTACCTTCTCTATTTCTCCCTTACCCCATAAGTGGGTCTCTGAAGTTCACCATTGGTCTGTTATCAAAACAAAGGAGGAGGGTAAATGCGGGTGGCTCCGTGGTAAATGGCTCTCACTAGCATGGCTTAACTTAACTCTCGACACCAAAAGAAAATGAAAATAACACAATGCAAGGATTGCACGTGCCAATACACGAGGTTTATACAGTGCTGAGGATGGATTCCAGGGCTTTGTCATGCTAGGTAAGCACTCTACCAACTGAGATTTATCCCTGGCATCTTCCTCACCTAGTGATAATAAAGGTGTCATAAATCTGGTTGTTTAAAGGAAGACCTGAACAGGAAAGGAAAGAGAACACTACTTTTTATGTAAGACTTTCAAGTTAGCAAGTTATTTTGAAATATCATTTTATTTGATTCCTCTGCTACCCTCTGAAATTAGAAACAAGAGCACTTATTATCAAATTCTTATTGAGTATTAATTATTTAACTGAGAATTAGGGGCATGGCTCATCAAGGGAACACAATTAAATGGCTGCATATCAAACACCTGCAGTTGGATGAACTAATTCAGGTTGATGATGCCCTTACCGATCACAAAGTCTAACGGTCTTGACTGAGTTCTCTGCTTGCCCACCTCTGCCTTCAGGGAAAGAGGATGTCTCATATCTCTTGTCCTTCCAATTTATCAGAAAGGCTACAGGCCAGGTATGATGTACTTTTGTGTGATTCAGAGGGTCAAGGTTGCTACAATCTGCAAGGTATACATCGAGAACATTTTTAGGGTAACTATAATGTGCCCTAGCATGTCAGGCTTTCAGCTCATGGATGTTGGTGGGAATTTTGTAGCCTCATAGCTGAAGTCTCTAGGTATGAGGATGACTGGGCGCTATGGAGAAATCACAAGGTCCTCTCACATCTACTCATCCTAGTATGAATTTTTTGCTTGTTTGTTTTTCTCTGGGATTCATACACAAATCAGGCAAATCTATCTCTCTGGCAGTTGTCACATCCCTCTTTATAACAGTAGCTGTCAGCTACTGGACTTGCTGTTAGTGGGGTTACATTTCCTAAGTTAATTTCAGGGCAATTCCAACAAGGGAGGAGTTATTGCTCAATTGTCCAGATAAGAAAACTGAGATGCAAAGACAGACACAGTGGCACATACCTTTAATTCCAGCACCTGGGAGGTAGAGGCAGGTAGATCTCTGTGATTTTTGAGGCTAGCTTGGTCTACAGAGTGAGTTCCAATCCAGCCAGAGCTACAGAGTAAGACCCTGTCTTAAAATAACAAACAAAAAATTCAAAATAACAAAACAAAACACACACACACACACACAAAAAAAAAAAAAAACAAAAACAAAAAAAAAAAAAAACAAAACCCTGAGGCACACAGTGCTTGAAGTGTTCAAGCTGTGACCAGAACCATGTGTATCTCTGTGGTGAAAATAAACACCACAGAGTTGATGTTGAGGCTACATCAACCTGTGTCCATTACACTGGGTTGGGGTTCTCGTTGTCTAGAAAAGTCTGAAAGATTGAAGGATTGGAAGCAGGAAGCCCTATGCATGCTTCCTGCCTGTCCTTCCTGCCTGTCTTTCCGGCCTGTAGTTGAGACAAGGCCACTGCTTTAATGCTTCCTTCTGCAAATGCACATCTTGATTTCCTCTAAGTAAGGATCTAACAACCCAGGGAAACAAGTGGGTCCATACCGCTAGTACTGCTGGGAAGTAGATGAGAAGGACTCAAAGGAAGCCCTAATGGACAGGAGGCCGTCAGGCTGACTGGGCCTGAGGGAAGATCTTTGAGGATACTCTGGAGCCAAGAGAGAATGAGTCACCCAAGTTTTTTTTTCCATACATACTAGTTCTACCCAGAATTCTCTGGGCTCAGTGCTCCCCAGAACTCATTTTTTTTCAGAGCAGTTTGGGTACCCCAGGTATTCCAAGAATGTTTAGTGTGGGGAGGTGTGATAAAGAAATTATAAAGAGGTGATTAGAAAAATAATTTTGTGAGAGAAATTTGAGACATATACTGAAGCAGGAAGAGCAGCAGCAGGAGCTCAAGGTCTCCATCACCTCATTTCAAACACAACTTACAGACACTTTTATTTGCACTGTGCCTCCATTTTTATAATTTTCAAATAAATCTCAGACAACATGTTAAAGTCATGTATAAACATTTCATTCTGTACCTCTACATCATAAGGACTCACCAAAATTTAAGCTGAATGTAGCTGGGCATGCTGGTACATGCCAGGGATCTCAGCACTTGGGAGGTGGGGGCAGAAAGGTCAAGAGTTCAAGGTCATCCTTAACTATACAGTGACCCTGAAACCAGACTGGGCTATTTGGGACCTTGCTTCTAAAAGGAAAAACATCCAGCCAGAGCACCCTTATTGTGCCTAAAAAATGTTATTCATAGTCCTAATACACAAAAACCTCCTGCCAAGATTCCCAGTTGTCTTAGAAATGTCATGGACTTTGAGCAGCTGGTTTTTCTGAATCAGCACCCAAATATGTTCACACATTGTAACTGGCCAAAGGAGCACTGGAGTAGCTTTTATACCAGATGCTTCTCTATCTTTTGGTTTCATTTGTTTGTTTCCTTGGAGTTTATTTTTTGAAAAAAGCAGGCCATTTGCCCTGTAGCACTTTCTGCTATCTGGATTTTGTATACCTTTGGTGAAGTTCACTGTCAATTGGTCTTTGAGATCCTGAAAATAAATTGCTATTTATTTGGGAGCCATAAAGTTCTTGCTTGGCCTATCCACTCTACTGCAGCGAGGACTGGGGTGGGGGGGTCTTTCGCCCTTTTTGCCTGGGACAGAAATGGTCCTCACACTAGCTTGCTGTACCCTATGGAGGAGAGGTTGGGAAGAGCTTCCTGAATGTTCCCAGCAGCAAGATCAAAATCCTGCTGTCATTTAGACTGAAGCTGGTGGATCCAACCAATGTAGTCTGTGTCTGTGCCATTTTTTTATTTTTTATTTTTTTTATGAACAGGGCTGCTTTTTCATAAAGCAGAACAATTTTCTGCCAAATAGCCAGGGTTGTTTTCCCTCTTTCTAGAGCAATAAGGCTCAGGATTTGTTTCCCTCTTGACTTTCAAGAGCATGTTTTCTCAATTCTTTCCTGAAATTAAAGTAAAGGTCAAGGAGGTTGGTCCGAGATTCTCGGCTCCCTCCTTTTCAAGCTCCTGCAGAAGGGGAGTTGCTGCTGTCTGCACCTTGGGCTCAGATCACCAGCCCAGCACCCTTGGGAAAATCAAACCTATCAGGTCTTTTCTTGGTTGTTGTTGAAGGGAGGGAAAGAGAGAGAGAGAGAGAGAGAGAGAGACAGACAGAGATAGAGAGACAGAAAGACAAAAGAGCCAGTCTGTGGGATCCATTCTGGTTTAGATCAGAACAGTTTCCAGAGGCTTCGCTCTCCCCTCTGTGTTCCCTTTCTCAAGGAGGGGGCTCTGGCCCCCATCCCTCTGACTGCATCCCACCTGTCAATTCCCATGAGCTGCCCTGGAGATCTGCCCCTTCCCTCACACTGTGAAGATTTTTAATCAAAAGGCGGCACATGCTGAATGCTACCTCGCTTAGAACCAACTGAAGCTTTCCTCCCTGCCCCTCCCCACACTGAGTCACTCAGCTAACAGTTAATTAATGTGTGACACTTTGACAGTTTGTGCGGAGACATTTTTACGGAACCATCAAAATCCACAGGGATGAGGCTGGGAGCCACACATGCCTGCTTGCCTTTACTGAGTCTCCAGTAACTGCCTTACTCCAATGCAGATCTCAAAGGCCGGCAACCAGGGAAGATGACAAAGCTCAGACGTCACTCCATTGCTGCCAGGGTCGACTGGACATACCAGTGATACCTGGTCACTTTGAGAAGGAGACAAGCAGGGAAGTGTGCCTGGGATGAAAATCCCAGAGGCAACACTCCAGCCACTTTCAGCTGGGGACAGAAATAGCCCACAAGGTCAGCACACTCAGCTCAGTCAGGGGTCCCTCTGTGGCTGAATGAGGAGGATCTGGGTGTGCTGACCCAGACTCCTCTCCATGCCCCACAGAATAGCTGGCTCTCAGTTTACCTCTGCAATGCTTTAACATCCTACTCGGCGCTGTTGTGTGGTGAAAGCTCTGAGGACAACATCGCTTCTTCAGTGGGATACTAATGAAAAGGATGGGGGATTCTGGGTTCCCTGGCCTTCAGTATCCCAGAGTCCAGCTGTGGGCTCCCTTTCCACAGAAAGCAAGTTACCTGGGACCCAGCTCTGGCCTGCCTACGCCCTCACGTATCCATGCACTCTCCACTCCTGATACTGTAACTCTGGGTGTTACAGTATACACTTTGGGGAATATCTTGGAAGGACCCTGAGAGCAAGGCCTCTGTCACGGGGGCCCAGAAAGCCAAGTGGGTTCCCAGAAGAGGAGTGTGGTCCCCATGAAGAAGGATCCAGGGGTCTAAATAGTACAGACCTGTTCCCCTCACTTTGAGGGTGGAACTCACTGAGGCTGTGGAGGGGGCTATTCCTCTGACCGTCACAAACACGTGAGCCAGTTGACATAGGAGAAAGGGTTTGTTTGGAGAGAAAGATAGCAGTCTCTTGGCCCTGTTGTCTGGGTACCTGTGTGGAGGTGACACATCATGGCAGGAGCCTCTGGTGGAGGAAGCTGCTCTCCTCACAGCAGCTGGAAGACAAAGAGAGGAGGAGGGTCAGAGTTTCTGAGGGCTCACCCTGTGCTTTGAAACATTCCACATGCTCCACCTCTTAACATTGTCACCATCTTCCAACAATGCCAACCTGGGGAGTAAGCCGTGAATTAGCACATGGGCCTTGGGGGACATCTAAGACCCCAACCACAGAGCACCTTTCCTTTCAAAATCTTTATTCAACTATTGACACCTGCAAAGGACCCAGCTTCTCAGTGTACCTAGGCTTGAGTGTTGAGAAAGATGTTCCGGGGTGAGGAGGGCCATAAACCTAGAGCTAACAGCATATACCACACCCCATGCACACCCCTTCCTCCATGGCTCTGCGCCATCCTAACAGTTTTACCTTTTCTCTTTGTCCTTTCCACAGACACCAAAGACCCTCAGCCCAGGAACTAAGAAACCCTGCCATGCAAATGCTCATGTTTCTGGCCACCATTCCAGGTTCTTGGAGTCTAGGTCTAGGGGGCCTCAATGGTGGGTACCTTTAGGGTGCATGCCTGGCAGTAGGCTCCTGGAAGATGATCCACCTAGGACTCTTAGTCTGAGATCTGTCCATCCCCTTCCCAGACTGAGGTTGCCTCCAGGTCAAGAACCTATAAAGGTTCTCCATTTGATGGGAGTGCCTTCTCCCTTCCCAACCCCAGCCCCTCCTGGAGCCCACAGAGACACTAGAGAAAGAGCCACTCCTGAACCACAGCCTGGCCCTCCAACGAGAGGAGAGGTAGTGGCTTGTTTCCAGGGGCCCTGGAAAGAAGCACCCTACCTACTCACTCCCAATTTCCATCCAGCAAATCACTCCGCCAAGCTGCTTTTGACATGTAAATGAGAAATGCCCCCCCTTACTTTTTCATTGAAATGCTTAAAGTCTTAGAAAAGAAGAACAAAAATTGATGTGTTTAAGACAGCAGTGTCTCACCCGCCATCGAGCCTGATAAGGGATTGTTAGATTTTAATTAGACAATTAGATTCCTTCAAGTGCCAAACTTCAGAGGAGGCAGCACAAGAGAAGCTGAGGAGAGAGCGCAGGAAACCGGCTGCTTGGGTTCACGAAGCGCGAGGTTGCTCTTCCCCCACCTGCCAGCTCTGTGCTCCTTGGAACAGAGATGAGAGGGCACAGAGGCAGGAGTGGGCATGAAAAGGACGACCTCCCCTTCCTGGACCAACCAGCTTTCCTTTGGCAACCCAAGCTGCCCCAACAGATGAAAGGAAGGCTTTGGCCTCACCCCTGGGGACTAAACTTGATCACTGCCCGCCCTGCTCTACCCCACCCCCACCCCTCGCTCTACCCCCCCCTCCCGCCCCCTGCCCGCTAAAGTTCATTCTCGGAGAAAACGCCTTATTTGGGAGTCATCCTTCAATTGTGGCGCCTTAAAGCAGCCTTTTTTCTCCCCACCTGCTTGTGAGGAGCCACTTCTGCTGACAGGCTGAGAGCCTGCCTGTGTTTAGAAGTGTGTGTGTGTGTGTGTGTGTGTGTGTGTGTGTGTGTGTGTGTGGTCCCTCCACACCATAACCTCTGTTCCCCTCTCTGTCCCACACTGTGTGGCTCCAGCGTTTGGCTCAGGGGGGTGGTCTCCGCAGGCTGTCAGCCTAGGCTGCCTGGGGGTTCGCCTCTGCACCAACCAATCTCTCAGCTTCTCCCCAGGGAAGGCCGGCTTATTTCCAAATTAGGGAGCACACACGAGGTAGGCCATCATGAGGTCCATGGAGCAGATGGCAGAAGCCGCTGAGGTTGGATACCCCAGCTCTATGTTCTTGGCTTGCTATTTCCACACACCCGCTCCTTCCAGTCATCTACTCTAAGCTTCTGAAGAGGACCGCGGTTAGTGCTGGCTGGAGCTAGGCTCGATGCTTGAGGGAAACTTGTTGGGGACAGGTACTGAGCACCAGAATAGATGGCTCTGGAGGACCTTTTAGTTGACCTTTGCCTTTCTAAGCAAGGGTAGAAACAATGAATCAGTGAATGCTGAGAACAGATGAGGGACAGATGGTTTCTGTGGCTTCAGTGGCCTGAGGCTTAATAAGCCACCTACATAAAAGATCTCCCTGTGATCCTGTCGGTCACAGGATCAGCTGAGAAGAAAACCTCAGAGGTCCCGTAGAACCCATGGGTCCTTGTCTCCTAGTGAGATGGGTGGGGAGCAATTGTCATCACCCCTTGATGACCAGGGAGATATTAGGGGGTACTTTAGGGAGACTGACCCAGACACCCCTTGAATGAGCCTAGCATCTCTGGATTAAATCATTCAATTATTCCTCAGAAGAAACAACGCAGCGGCTACGTTTGTAAGGCTGAGATATGGCCATGACCACATCTCCATGTATTGTTCCACTAAGTGCTCATTGACTGGGAACTGTAAACTGGGAGATTATGTGTTTTTTTCAGGAGGAGGTAGGAGCCACCTACTAGGAAATGGAGGTTGCATTTGGAGGGTGGTGAACAATTCTTTTGTATTTTTAAAAACCCAGCCAAAATCTTTGTTCTTACATGTGATCATATTTATGATGAAAATTTATCATGAAAATTCTTATGACTAGAATAATAATTCAATGTGAGCAATAGTCTCAGAAAAAAGAAAACAACGAAAATGTCGGTCTTTCTCAGCCAATCCAGGGTCCTGGTTGCTGTGTGGCTTCTCATGCTCTGCATACAATTCTGGAAGCAGACACTGACCTCATTTGGCTTCTTTGGAGTCAAAAAACCAGCCCATGATGCCTCAACACAGGCTTTCCATTGTCTTTCCCAAAAGGATAACCTCTGGCAAAATCTAAAAAGCCCGAGGGTTAGAGGACAAGGACCTGGGTGATAGGGGAAAGTCCTCCGGGGCTCTCACATCTCTTGCTATTTCTGGAGGGTCCAACAATCTGTGCAATCCAAAGGTTGAAAGAAAAGAGGAAGGGGATGGATGAACACTGAAACCTGATCCTGTCAAGTTTTCTCAGACTTTCCGGAGGTGCCAGAGAGGTAATCTGCTTCACCTGTTCTAAGATGCAATGCCCTTCCTCCCGTTTCCATGTCTATAAAGTCAGAGTGCTTTTTGTAACTGGCAGCATCTGAGGTCTGTGCTGAAGTTCCTCCTGTTCTGAGATTCTTCTGCTTTCCTGGTGTTGCATAAACCAACACCGAAGCTTACATTCTACTCTGTCAGTGCCTCTGAAATGTGGTCAGTCTTATAGCTGTGGACTTTAGCAGGTGACCCGGAAAAGCAGAATCCTTCTGGTTAGCTGTCACCTCACCTGGAGTGTTTGTCCTGCAGCCAGGGCCCAGGCACAAGCTTTGCCTCATCTTGGACCATTTTTTCCCTTCCTGAAGCATCTCCATGTGGTCTTTCTTCTATTCCTGCAATGCTGGAAACTCCTTATGTGTCTAAAGTTCCTCTTCTAATGGGACACAAGTCAGCTTGGAGTAGGGTCTACCTTGGTGGCCTCATTTCAGTTAATTCCCATTTAAAGATTCCATCTCCAAATGCATTCTGATACTGAGGTTAGGGCATTAACACATGAATTTTGTAAGGCAGATGGGAGGAACAGAATGCCGGGAGCCATTACTGGAGCTGGCATGCAATATCTGCGGTGCTCTTAAGCTGCATTACTTCTGGACATTTGTGAATCTAGTGGCCTGCATTAGCCAGAACATTTCAGGGGTGGAGGGGTTTTCTTCCCAGGTCTACTAGCTGGACTATCTCCCCTGATTCAGTTCAGCAAACGTGTTCAATGCTCACTGCCTACAGACCACAGAGTAGGGAGGCAGGAAAGAGCAAAACAGTATGCTTTTTATATGTTTGCTCCATGAAAACAAAGCAGGGGCTACACGTGGTGCATCCTTGAGAAAACTGGACTGAGAAATCAGACACACAGGTGTGGGTGTCCAGGACAGAGCCTGGAATGAGCAGCGGGGGCCTCAAGGAAGGTGGCAGACGGTCCAGGCTAATTCTAGGAAAGGAGAATTCTGAGTCAGTCTTTCTTCGAAGCATGTGTAGGCTCAGACTAGAGTTTCTCAGATGCGCCCCTTGTTTATAAAGAGGCAGTAATATCGAAAGCTTGCAGACTATAGTTTTGAGGTTGAGACAGTACACCTAAAATCACTTGGCAAACTCCTAAGACTTTTATAAGTCTGGTTTCGTCACTTTATATCACTATTATGTTGCAGAACCATGAGTTTGGTCTGACATTAGAACAGGTGGAGGAAGGGGACACAGGGAGCTGAGGGTCATGGGAGCAGACACAGGGAATTGAAGATCATGGTAGATACCACCGGCCACACTAGGAGCAGGACCAAGGCAACAAGAAGGGGAGCAGAGAGATCTGGGGTAGATCCAGGCCTAATAGTAAATTCCTGTTGTTCTGGTGACTAAGAAGCCTGAGGCAGGAGGATCACTAGCTAAAGGCCTTTCTGGGTTACAGAGTAAGTTCAAGGCTAGCTTGAGTGACTTAGTAAGACTGTCTCTAAATACAAAGAAAAAGAGCACTGGGAGGTGGCTTGGAAGTTCTGCTTTGCAGGTACCAAGCCTTTAGTTCAATCGCCCCAGTGCTGAGAAAGAAAGCAAATGAGAGTGAAGAGTTCCTCTAGACTTCAGTGAATTGCCTGGTGTTTCTGTGTAGCAGGTTCAATATATGCTGATTGAATAAATTAATGTCAGAAGCAAGCAGCTGCCTGGTCAATATGTACATACAGGCATCCTGCTGTGTGCTCCAAGAGGGAAGACGAGACGAGTTGGTTTTGCTGAATATGGCGTCAATTTGACACGATGCTTCACTGCCTTTGAATTAGGAAACTTGCTGCAGGATGACATTCCATGTCACCCCACACTGAATCCCCAGAGATCTCAGAGTGGGACGTCATCCGGCTGCTTCTTGCCCATTTTCATCTCAAATGGCATTGACTGGTTGTTTTCACCTCCACCTGGGTGGCAGAGTACCTGGAGGTCACCGGGCTTTGTGTGGACTGCCTCAGAAGGCCAATACATTTTTCTGCATCCTGTGGAACAGGAATGCCTTTGTTAGCAGCGTTGAGACTGCAGTGTGTGTGTGTGTGTGTGTGTGTGTGTGTGTGTGTGTGTGTGTTGTTTTAATCACAATAACCCAAGCCAAGCCTGCAGCCTCCCAAGTCCGCTCTTGAGCCCCCTTCTTTGTTTTCTCTGTGAGTGGTTCCCCTTTCTTTGTTTTCTATGTGAGTTTTGCTGCCAGTTTTCCAGAGCCCTAGGGAAATCATGAGCTGCCATAGATTTTTTTCCCCCACCTTCTCAGCCTCTTTTCCTCTGCTGTGCCCAACTACTCAACTACCAGGCTTCATGACACCAGTTTCTAAGGTCTGTTTGTATCCACTTCCATGACTTCCACTTAAGTGACTGCCATCTGTTAGCTGAAGTATGGTTACCCCATTTTGCTCTATGCTCTCTTCCACCCCAAAAGGCCAGTGAACTTTCAGTAAGCCCACTTGAATGGTATCATTCTTTCACTCGTGTTTCCGTGGAGACTGAAGCTGACAAGACCCAGTCATGTTGGCTTAAGAAGGACCCTCTGGCTTAATTTTTCTCAACCTCATTGAGACACGCTACACTTTTAGCTAAACAGAATCATTTGCTGTTGAGACTATGCTATTTTCTCCTTGGATAAAACATCTTCCAGCATTTAGTTGCTTAAGAAGCTCTTCCTACTTCATCTCAGGAATGCGGTGGGGTATGTTCTGTGGAGCCTCATCATTTCCTGCTCAGATTCCTGCAGTGGCTTTCTTCAGGTGTCCTGTTTCTGCTGTGGACCTTGCCAATCCGCTATCTACTATGGTCAGCTTCATCACTCTGCAAGGCAGATCTGAATGTGTAGGAGGTTCAATAGATGTTGGCTTTTCAGGCCCTCTGTGATCTCACCTATATAGCTGCTCTGATTCAACTCATGCCGAGACTCTTTAGGCTTCTGCTCTCTCAAATCTCTTTTAAGTCCTCTAATATGGCATTTGCTGCTTTCTGCCTGGACCCTACCCATAATCTCCATCCCTATAGGTGTCTAACTTCTACATATACTTCAAGTCTCAGTTGACTGTCACTTTCATCAGAAAGCTTTGCTTGAGTACATAAAGTAGGATGTGTATCTATCTCCCATTCCATTTCCTTTTCCCTACTATCACAAAGTTAGCTGCTTTATTAATTGGCTATCTCTTTCTTTCTTTCTTTCTTTCTTTCTTTCTTTCTTTCTTTCTTTCTTTCTTTCTTTCTTTCTTTATATAACTAAAGATTGAACCAATGGTCTTCTGTACCACTGAAATATATCCAAACCTCTCTTTTTATTTTATTTTATTTTTTTTAGTTTTGAGACAGGGTTTCATTAAGTTGTTAGGCTGATTTTGAACTTACTCTGTAGCCCAGGCTAGTCTTGAACTTTCTATTCCCCTGAATCAACATCTGGAGCAACTGGAATTACAGGTGTCTGCCACTGAGCAGAGTAGCTATTATTTCTTCTAGAATGTAAGATACAAAGCCATGTATATTTTGTTTGCTCATATTTTCTAGCTACATATAAAATGATGATTAATAAATGTTAATAGCATCAAGAATTAATGGGTTCCCATTTCTATTTCTACCACCAGACGCTGGAACTCTTATCTAATTTACCGTGCATATGAGTAGGTTGAGCAAATGAAAGAATGGATGAGTAGTTCTTTTGGAGCTTTTTTATTTTATTATACTTGAAAAATGTATATTTTTTCATTTATTAAACCAACTGCTAGGAGAACAGAAGCAGGCCCCAACATTGTAATATTACTGGATATGAGCCTACAGACCGTAGGTTGGAGAATTCTCTACTCTGCTAGCTCTTGGGTTTTCCACAGGGATCTCTCTACGGGAGGAAGCATGCTTTGGAAACCCTCACACTCCTTTTCTGTGTTCATTTCTCCTGGCCAGAGCCTTGCCACCCAGTGGCCCCGCCGCCCCAATGGATCCCCTGAACCTTTCCTGGTACGAGGATGATCTGGAAGGACGGAACTGGAGCCGGCCCTTCAATGGGTCGGAAGGAAAGGCAGACAGGCCCCACTATAACTACTATGCCATGCTGCTCACCCTCCTCATCTTTATCATCGTCTTTGGCAATGTGCTGGTATGCATGGCTGTATCCAGAGAGAAGGCTTTGCAGACCACCACCAACTACCTGATAGTCAGCCTTGCTGTGGCCGATCTTCTGGTGGCCACACTGGTCATGCCCTGGGTCGTCTATCTAGAGGTAGGTCTGGCTCCCTGCTTGCTCCAGGAGGACCTTATACCTAAATCTAGATTCTTAAGTCCCCAGTGGTTTCTGCCTGTCCCCCCAGGTGGCCTTTCCCTCTCCTCTGGACTAGTTTTTCTCTTCATGGAACACACAGGGATCGTGTTTATGACTGTCATACACAGTGTGCTTCCTAAGCACAGGGCCCCCTGGTAAGTATTTTATACACAGCAGCTCTGGAGAGCGATACCACTAACACCATCTTGCAGATAATGGGCCAGCTGGTCAGAGAAGATAAATGTATATTCAACTCACACAGCTGGAAGGTCCAAGCTAGAATCCTGTCTTGCCTTGGAATTGCTTCAGTAGATTGTACTAGAAGTGGGACTAAGTGGTGAGAACCCTTAAGCAGGGGGCAATGTCTGTGCTCCACGGCCTAAAAGCTGTCATCACTTTCTCCCCATCTCAGAAATGGGGGCTGCTATTTTGTGCTGTTCTTATCTCCCATTTTCAGTGTATTCTCGTGCCTGTATCTTGGTAGAGGCAACAGTGGGCAGTCCATGCTGCAGCCCCTTTCCAGGGAGGATAGTGCAGCCTCCAAGGACTGAGCCAGCTTCAGTATATCAAGCTGGAGGGTAGGCAGCACCCTGCTGAGGGCCTTGTGGCAGACACATTGCAGACATTGATGGAGAAACTCTGAGAACTGACACTTCTCTGCTTAGTTCCTAGAATAGGAACTAAGAGAAGCGGTCCATCTTGACTCAAGCCTCACAGTAAAGGGAAAAGCTGCTGGTAGAGAAATCCCAACATGGGTCCTTTCTCCCTGAGGATACTCTCCAGATCTAGCAAGAAGATATGGGGGACTGGGAAATTCCAGAGCCACAAGTGAGGTGACACTTTGTCTACCTAGGAGTCTGGGGTGGTGTGTCCAGGGCCGAAGGCAGTCTCAAGTCTGGGTATGAGGGAAGATTACTGGGTATTAAGGATTCTTGTCATTGTTGTTGTTGTTGTTTCTGTTGCTATGATAAAATACTCTGACAAAAAGCAACTTAGGGCAGAAGTGGTTATCATGGCTCATAATTCCAAGTTACAGACCATTGTGGGGACAAGGGAAGACAGTTACTTGAAGCAGATGGTCACATCTTGTCTACAGTCAAAAGCAGATAGAAATAAATGTGTGTGTTTAATGCTTGGCTTATTCTCTCAACTCTTATAGAGTCTGGAACCCTGCCCATGGAATAGAGTCACCCCCATTTATGGTAGTTCTTCCTACCTCAATTAACCCATTAATACAACACAACACAACAACACAAAACAAAAAACAACAACTAAAAACCTCTCAGGCATTGACACAGGCCTTCCCAACACTCAGTGAGACTCTTTTTCCAGGTTGCATCAGGTTGACAATTGAAACTAAACACCCACAGGCCCCCACCTCCTTTCCTCCATGTCCCTCTTGTTTGTGAGGGCACAGAACTTCTCCCTGAAGAACTTTTTGATTCTCATGCTTGATCTGCCCCTGCTCCATTCCAAAGAAGGATCCCTACACCTCTAGAGTCCTATTCATGCAAGAGCGATGAGGAAAATGGGACCGCAAGTGACCTTTGTGTCCCCTGGCTTCCTTGCTTATAAGTTAGAAATAACAACAGTACCTGCCATGTAGAAGAGTTTGTAAATTAATTGACTCACTATATGAAAAAGTGATTAGAATGGTCCATGGCTCCTACTATATGACAAGGCTGATGAAAGTGACATAGTGACAGATATTCAGCATCCCTTGACTTAGAGAAGATTTCCATTTCCCCTTTCCCCTTCTTTTCTCTCTTCATGTACAGGCAAAGAGACACCCTCTTTCCAGAGTGAAACATATTCTGTCCAGGGCTATGACATGGGTTTTGTTAGCTTCCAGCCTCCATGTGTTTATTAGGCTGCAAGATAGAGACAAATCTCTACAGAAACTGTATTATTATCTCTGGGAACCTCATTCCCTCATGAGGATGAATTATTCACAAATTTTCACCATTTTTTTCAGAGATGAAGCTGAGTGCCTTAAGAGGCAAGGTTCAGAAAGCCTCTCCTGGCTCCACCAATTTCCACTTGGATAGCTAAGGGAGAGAGTCTTAAGAGAGGGCAGGGAGGGATCTCCTACTTCCTGGGGACTTCAAGGTCTCATTTCATTCATAGTAAGAGTCACTGTGAGCCTTTTCTAGAAGAGGTGTGATTGCAAAGAGGCTTCAGAGTTATTCGTTCACTTATTCAACACTTATTGAACAATTTATCCTACTCCTGCCTTGGGCCTGGGGTCTAAGGAATTTTGTGCCACGAATAAAAAACAAACAAACAAACAAACAAACAAACAAAAACAATGAAAAGAAAAAAAAACCAACAACCCTGAGGGCTTAGACAATTCAGTCAGCCTGACGCAGCATGAATAGATCTCAGTCTCAAACTGGGAACTTGTACCCAGGCTGGAAATATTGAGAAGGCTTGCAGCAAGGAGGACTAGCCATCCCCAGCTACTTTCCAAGAGAAGCTGCTCTGAGGATTATAAAAAACAACATCTTCCTTCTTCACTAGGGCTCCGGACAAGCTAGAGAAGAATAAGTTTGAGAGATCCTCAAAGGAGGGGCTGTGTGGACCATTCCCCTCTGTATTCAGAAATCTAGGCCTGAATGTGGCACACACTAAGTTTCTAAATAGGCATTTGTCAAAAAGAAGAATGGAAGGTTGGAGAGAAGCAGAGCAGAGAAGATGGGCAGGAGGTCCTTGATATCTCAGACCTGGGTCCTCAGGAACATGAAGGCAGCCTTTCAGATACCAGTCCCAGGAGGACTCAAAGCTATTGTGAACCAGATGGGCCCAGAGGTGCCTTGAAAATAAACTGTAAAGCATGGAAGCCCTGTCCATGCTTTACAACTGGATATCCAGTCTTTGGCTCCCACAGAGCAGGAACAGGCTTCTATGAACCCCTATGTATGCAGGAAAACCGCTGCTTTGTCCATGGAAGGCCGAGGCTACTCTACCGCCCCTCATGGAGCTTACATGGCACTGTTTGGTTTTGTGTCTGGGAAGGGAAGAGAGGGCAGTCAGTGTTGGTGAGGAACAACAATACAATTAGTATGGGGCTCTCCTATGAGTAGAAGCCAAAGATTTCCTCTACAGTTAAGGCACTCCAGACTTGCAGAGTTAGCTAACCCTGGGAGGGATAACTTCACCCTGGATCTGTGAGCTGCCCTTCCACCCCCTGCCAAACAAAACAGTGACTATAGTTTGTCTGTGTGGTGAATAAATGCCAAATAGACAAGACAAACAGAATTTTGGAAGACACATAGATATCATTAGGTAAATCACCGAGGTGTTTTACAGATTAAGGTTCAAAGTTGAGGCACTCAGGTAAGGTGGGTCATCTTTCTTCTAACATAAAGTTCTTCACACGAAGTAGATCTCCATGTCTGAAAGAAGAGAGGCAAGGTGTACAGGTCCCAAGTTTTCACAGGAACTATGTGATCCCCACTGCTACTCAGCTGGTGACCTGTAAGATTCCTGTGCTGGACCGTAGGGAATGCCCCCCAGACAGGACCTAGAACCACCTAGGAGACAAACCTCTGGGTATCTCTGTGAGGGAGTTTTTAGTATTAAGTTACCTAAGCTGGGAAATGCCATTCTGAATGCAGGCATGGCTATTCCATGGGGTTGAAGACATGGGCCGAATATGAAGGAAAAATCAGGATGAACTCAAGCATTCATCTTTCTTTGCTTCCTGACTGATGACTCAATGTGACTGGAAGCCTCAAGCTCCAACCACCACACCTTTCCACCATGCTGGACAGTATCCTAAAATCGTGAGCCAAAATAAACCCGTCATTACATGTCTTTTTGTCAGGTGTTTCATTACACACAGAGAGAAGTCGCTAATACAACCTCGAGGGCCATCCTCTGAGATTGTTTCCGAACCTTCCCCATTAGGTATGAGCCACGGGTAAAATAATTACCCCACCACCCCGCTTTCCACGAATGTCATTGTTTTGTTTCCAGGTGGTGGGCGAGTGGAAATTCAGCAGGATTCACTGCGACATCTTTGTCACTCTGGATGTCATGATGTGCACAGCAAGCATCCTGAACCTGTGTGCCATCAGCATCGACAGGTGAGGGTGGCCATGTTGGGTGAGCGGATCCTGGTTACTCACTGTTTTGCTGCATGCCTCACCTCTTCTCAGGGTTAGGTTCTGTAATGACTGGCTATGTGTGTGTGTCTGTGTGTGTGTGTGTGTGTGTGTGTGGTGTGTGGTGAGTATGGGGGTGGTGTGTGTGTGTGTGATGTGTGTGTGCTATGTGTGTATGGTATGTGGTAAGTGTCCCTCCATTCACAGCACGTTTCCTGCGTACATAGGGGTTCACAGAAGCCTGTTCCTGCTCTGTGGGAGCCAAAGACTGGATATCCAGTTGTAAAGCATGGACAGGGCTTCCATGCTTTACAGTTTATTTTCAAGGCACCTCTGGGCCCATCTGATTCACAATAGCTTTGAGTCCTCCTGGGACTGGTATCTGAAAGGCTGCCTTCGTGTTCCTGAGGACCCAGGTCTGAGATATCAAGGACCTCCTGCCCATCTTCTCTGCTCTGCTTCTCTCCCACCTTCCATTCTTCTTTTTGACAAATGCCTATTTTGAAACTTAGTGTGTGCCACACTCAGGCATGTGTGTGAATGTCTGTGGGGTTGTGGTGGTGTGTATGCATGTGTGTGTGTATGTGTTTACTAAGCTGTATTCTTAGAGCCTTTCACTTACATACATGGACATGCCATAAGGCTTCCAGAGGCCCAGCACTTCTCTCTCAGAGGACTGTTGGAAGGTGAGATGTTATTGAACGAGGAATGAGTGCTTGGCAGAGAAATGTGAGGGAAGATTAAAAAGGGTTGTTATCATTATCACTTATTGCTAAATGGAGACTTGCTCCGAGGGACAGCAGTACCAGTTAACAAATTCTTTTACCTTTTGCAGTCTAATATAGTAAGGGTGGTTTCAAATGTGCAAAGATCCATGAGAAAGTCTACAATCCAGGTGGGGAAACTGAGTAGTGAATGGCTTAAGAGGACATAGTAGCTGACGCTCATGAGTGCTTGTGTTTGAAAGTGGGGACCACGGGAAGAGCTGAGTGACTTAGGCAGGCTTCACAGAGTCAGGCAGAAGGAGCATCTGTGGTGCATCTTGTACAGTGAAGGGCTTTATGGCCTGCAACCCAGACTTACAATCCCCGCCTTTGCAGGTACACGGCCGTGGCCATGCCCATGCTGTACAACACTCGCTATAGCTCCAAGCGCCGAGTCACTGTCATGATTGCCATTGTCTGGGTCCTCTCCTTCACCATCTCCTGCCCACTGCTCTTTGGACTCAACAACACAGGCAAGTGTGGCCTTTGTCTGGGGCTCGGATGGCTCCATCACTCTGTTCTGTTCAGGATAGTGAGTAGCTGAGTCTTTGATACAGATACAATGGTAGCCTATTCCTACCTCAAAGGGGGCTGGATGTATTGCCCAGATCCAGTTCAACTTAGAATTGTTCCAGATTGTGAAGGAGAGGAAACAGTGTCTCCAGGCACATTGGGACTTGGTGAGAAGTAGGGGAAATGGCTGAAGAGAAGGTCTGGCCACTTCCAATCTTATTTAATGTGTCGAAGCAAGCCAAACAGCCTTACAAGCTGCACATGTGTTTGTATGCTCATGTATATAACCAAGGAAGTTACTCCATCCACATCTGATAGTGGTATTTGGGGGATGAGGTTGCAACCCACTGGGTCAGCTGAGCCAAGGTCCCATGCTGACTGGAGCAAGAAAAGTAGAAACAAGTAGGAGGTGAGCCAACCTCAAGCCCCTTTTTGTAGGAGGCAGAGTTAGGAGCAGAAGAAGGACAGAACTTTTATAGTATGGAGCATCTGCTCTGCAGAGAGACAAGTGCTATACTGGTACCTCTGTGGGGCAAAGACAGAAGCCTTGGAAGTTTGTAGTTCAGACTATAGGTGCTACAGGAATTC
Source organism: Psammomys obesus (assembly GCF_907164565.1). NCBI lineage: Eukaryota > Metazoa > Chordata > Mammalia > Rodentia > Muridae > Psammomys > Psammomys obesus. Next base: position 11,197,456 of record NW_026596039.1, read on the forward strand.
CCATTAGTGGGAAGAAGGCTGATTATACTTGAATTAATTCGTAATGGACTTGATACCAACAGATATCTGGTCTACTTGGAAGGGACTATGGATGCATATTAAGCACTAGAACACAGGTGGGTTAGTTCAGTAAGTAGGTGAAATTATTTCATTGTCAAAATTATGGACTAGCAGGACTTCTCCTCCCCACCCCCAATTATATATGAAAGGATAAAGTAATGGCTTCTCTTTTTTTTTGAAAATACATTTCCTTGTGTCATATCTTCTGAATCATGGCTTTCATATGTGTGTAGAAATGACAAAAACAATGAACAAGTAACTAGAGGAGGGTAATGAAAAACTTGAAAGCAGTTAGCCCCAGCTTTACTTCTTACTGTTAGCTGGGGATTTCATACCATTTTATTGTAACTGAGCATTCATTTATATCTACCATTTCCAGGCAACACTGAGTACGTAGTCTGTAAGATTGTCTTTGATGCCCACCAAGGATGTGCGTGTCCTCTGGTGCTGCTATGGCCTGGTGGGCCTGCTGATACATTGCCCATCTGAGTTTCTCCTTTCCCCTAGACCAGAATGAGTGTATCATCGCCAACCCTGCCTTCGTGGTCTACTCCTCTATCGTCTCGTTCTACGTGCCCTTCATCGTTACTCTGCTGGTCTATATCAAAATATACATCGTCCTCCGCAAGCGCCGAAAGCGGGTCAACACCAAGCGCAGCAGCCGCGCGTTCAGAGCCAACCTGAAGACCCCACTCAAGGTCTCAGATCTCAGCCCCAGCAAGGGTCCCTACCTTTATCAAGAGAGCTAATACTACATTTGGGCAGGGCCTGGAACACTGCAGCAAGGTGGAGGTCTAGGCTGGAAAAGCTTCCTGGGTCTGGGTGAGGGAGTGGACATCAGTGGAGTGACAGAATCCTTAGAAAAGGAAGCTGGGGTCCATCGTGGGAGCTCAGGAGGATTCTCGATGTGAAGATCTTGTGGCTGCATAAACCAATTCTTTCTTGATCTGGTTCTTAGTTTGTCTCTTCCTCCTCATGTAGTTTTACCTTTCTCATTGTGACCTCCATGCTTCTTTTCCCTGCCTCCATTTTCTTTGTACTATTCTTTGTACCTGCTATGTTCTGCCCTTCCTTCCATGTAATCCCTGCCTCTTTTTTCTACTTTCTTCCTCAGCCCCAAATCTTTCCCTGTTTTTTTTTCTTTTTTCTTTTTAAATCATATGATCTCTCTCTTCCACTCAGCACTCTACAATAAAGATAGTATGGGGGTACAGAAGAAAAACAAGAACTTATGAGTTAGATGCATCAGGTCCAAATCCTGATGTCATCGCATTTTTTTATGTGTGTCCTTGGGAATGTTGCTTAGCTTCTGTGAGCCTCGGTTTCCTTGTCTGTTAAATGGGAGTCACATGCAGTTGACAGGGTTGTCCTGAAGATTTGATGTGAGAAGGAATGTGAGCATGTGCCTAGCATGATTCTGGGTAGGTTCTCTTCAAAGAACAAGGTCCTTTGGCCTCTCGCCTTGCCCACTTCCTCTCATCACAGCACCTGCCTTTACTCTTGCCCTGACTGTCTCTGTGGCCCACACTTCTCTAGCTGAGGAGCCCCGGCTCAGAGTCTGAGTTCTCCATGGACTCCCTTGTCTCGGGTTTCTAGCCCCTGGCCACCTCTCCCTCCACTGTCTTGTGTGACCCGTGTGCTGGCTCACTCCACAGGGCAACTGTACTCACCCTGAGGACATGAAACTCTGCACCGTTATCATGAAGTCTAATGGGAGTTTCCCAGTGAACAGGCGGAGAATGGTAAGTGTTCAGGTCAGAGACTCAATGCTATCTTTCTGTTCCCAATGGAGCCCACAATCCCTGACCCTGGGACTGCAATAGCTATTTCAAGGGGGAGAAGTGCCTCCTGGCACCCCTCCTTTTCCTCAGCTAAGAGCACATTTACCTTGCACACATCTGAGCATGGGTGCAGTGAGACACCTCAATTCTGCAAGTCACAGATACATAGAAGCTTGTTGGAAGAAATGAACTATTCATATAACCTAGTAAAAGTGACAGTGTGGGCTAGTTCTACTTCTCAAACACCTGCCATGCTTTCTGTTATCTCATCAAATCCTCATGTGACCCTGGGAAGTCAGTCTTACTGGTCTTTAGCTCACAGATGAGGAAGCCGAGGCTCAGAGAGTATAGGGTAGTGATGGAGTGCATATTAGAGCCCAGATCTATGTAACCTCTGAATCCACGCTCAAGTCATTCCATTCAGCATCTGCCACCTTCTGGATAGGAAGCTTCTGAAGCTGTGGATTGGTGGCTGTCGGTGGGGTGGGGGTGGAGCAGAGCAGCTGGGGTGGACCGGAAGCATATCCTGAGAGTAGAACCAGTAAGTGCAGACTCATAGCACCAGAGTTCAAGAGGCAGGGCTTTCATCCTCCTGCTGAGGAGGGTTATATGAAGTCCAGCAATGCGTCTTTTAGACAGCAGGGTTCCCACAACTTGCCTTCATTGCAAGGACAGGACTGTAATGAGCTATTTGTGAAGCAGCTACTAAACAGATCTCAGTTTATATTCAAGGCCGCAGCCCATCTTCTCCATCTGGGCACACAGACCGTATTTTGGAGGATGATCTAAGATTACCAAAGCCTGGGACATGGGAGTCTAAAGAGGAACTGGGAAACCATGTGTGGATCCATGCTGGACCTTCCAGGTCAGCCTGGCAGGGGAGATACGGAACTTCCAGATCAGCCCCGGGCTTCTGGATCAGGCTAGTCATCCCACATGTCCGAGCTGGTGGAGGAGCCTGAACTCTAGCAGAGAGGGAAGGACGGGGAACATGCTTTTTATGTAGTTGGAACTGAGTTCTTGAAGGTGAGACAAGACTGAATGTTAATCAGGAAGATTGTCTTAGCAGCCAAATTGGTGTCTGACCCTTAGGGCTCAGGAAGTGTCACTCATGTTACAAAAAGAGAAGTTCCCTGCTGCTAGCAACCACGTGTTTCTAGGGGATTGAGGCTTCAGGGGATGGCTCTGGGAAATGGGCCAGGAGTGACTGCCGTGAGTCTGAGTGCTATATTCAGATGGTTCCTGCCTCCCCGTGATGGCTCTCTTTGTGTTCCTGACAGAGGAGCCCTGTTGTTTGCAGGAGTGTGCAGAGGGGCAGGAAGACCAAAGGAGGCTTGGTAGCTTCTGCCCAGGAATTTCACCCTAAGTTTTCTGCCTCTACCACAGGACGCTGCCCGCCGAGCTCAGGAACTGGAAATGGAGATGCTGTCAAGCACCAGCCCACCAGAGAGAACCCGGTACAGCCCCATCCCTCCCAGTCACCACCAGCTAACTCTCCCCGATCCATCCCATCATGGCCTCCACAGCAACCCTGACAGTCCTGCCAAACCAGAGAAGAATGGGCATGCCAAGATTGTCAACCCCAGGATTGCCAAGTTCTTTGAGATCCAGACCATGCCCAACGGCAAAACTCGGACCTCCCTTAAGACGATGAGCCGCAGGAAGCTCTCCCAGCAGAAGGAGAAGAAAGCCACTCAGATGCTTGCCATTGTTCTGGGTGAGTCGGCTCTGGCTGATGGCTGCAGCTGTGCCATGCCCAGCCCTGGCTGGAGAAAGGGAATGTCCCCGCAGGTCCCAGACTCTGCCTTGCTCACTGTGGCTAGAGGGTCATGAGTTGGGTACTTCTTCAGTCACAGGCCACACTCCTTACAGGCAGTCAATAGTAAAATATCCTGTTGGGCCTATTGTACAGAAGGGTTTTGTGTAGTTATATAACTTGGCCATGCTCAACTTAAGCAGTTTGACCCTGTGTCTGAGTTTCACTGGTCTCTGGTAAGACACCAGAGTAAGTTGTCTCTCAGGGTTTTTGTCATAGTCAGGATAACACAGGGTTGGGAAAGCATCACATATGTGTGTTACTGAATGTTTTGTTGCTATTACTGCTGCTGAGGAATTGACACATACACATTTTCACTCAACTTAAGTCCCTGTGGAACAAAACTATGAAAAATAAGCTAAGTCTTTGAGAGGAAGCTACAGATTTGCTTGGGCAGGACTTTTGAATAAAGTTCTTCTATGGGCTGGAGAGATGACTCAGCTGGTAAAGGCGCTTGCCGCCACCAAACCTGACAACCTGAGCTCAATCCTTCAGTCTCATATGTCTGACTGAGAGAACCAATTCCCACAAGTTGCCGTCTGATTTTCATGTGGCATGTGGATGCTTTCCACACCCTCATACACACACACACACACACACACACACACTAAAGAGCAATTATTATTTTTTAACTTATAGAAAATTGTGTGATGAAGGACAAAATCTAGAAAGTAGACTGATTCAGGTCATTGCGAAAGGAGGGCAGGGTGTGAGTTTGCTATTCTCATGATACTGGGACCCCATTTGATGGTGTGGAAATCTGGGCACATGCATGGAGAGGGCCTAATGCCCTCCTGTGCAGAATCACAGGCCCCAGAAGTGTAAAACATATTTGAGGTGTGGCCAGATGGGTTTGAAGCCAGGTGCTACATGGCAGTCACCGGTTCTGCTCTAGGGTCTTAATACTCCAGGACACTGCTCTACCCCTAAAATATCTCCTACCCTTGCATGCTGAGTGTACAACTGGAGCTAGTGCTCTTGAAGCCTTCCTGAGTAAGACAGCATGGTCTCCAGGTAGGACCAACAAACGGTGTGCCTTCCAACACTGAACAGTCTTGGGAAAGGCTGGAGCAAGGGCCTTGCCATATGAGGAGCCTAGACAGATGGGAATCAGATCTCAGTTGTGTCACTCAATAGCAAAATGGTCTCGGGGATGTTGTGTAGCCAAAATGAACGTTTGTTTCCCATTGAATTCAACAGGCCATCGTGAAAACTAAGTAAGATGGATATTTAGCTTTCTCTTTTCCTAAACTTTATGTCCTGCACTGCTGAGAACAAATTCTTCCTGTTGTCATCAGCTTGAGGATAACATTGCCCCCAATGGTGACTGGGCAGTGATCAATGGGGACTTGGTGTGCCCATTTGCAGAGACAGACTAGGGTAAGAAGGCTCACATCTCCAATTTGTTTTCAAGCCACTTTTTTCCCTAGCAGTTAGATACCATACTAATTTAGCAAACTGAGGAAAATGAGGCTGGGGGAGGTGCAGGGACCCTTCCCCTACAGATGAGTGTTAATGTTTAGATCTGAGCCAGGGGGTTCCCTTTGCTACCACCAGCAGTTAGCAGTCTCGGTGCCCACAGGGAAGCCTGTGGCAGAGCAGACAGGAGGACAAGGAGCACGGTCCACCCAGGCCAGTTTCTCCTTGGCCCAGTGCCAGCCTGACCCTGCCCTCTCCCCAGGTGTGTTCATCATCTGCTGGCTGCCCTTCTTCATCACGCACATCCTGAACATACACTGTGACTGCAACATCCCGCCAGTCCTCTACAGCGCCTTCACATGGCTGGGCTATGTCAACAGTGCCGTGAACCCCATCATCTACACCACCTTCAACATCGAGTTCCGCAAGGCCTTCATGAAGATCCTGCACTGCTGAGTCTGCCCCCGCCCTCACAGCAGCTGCTTCCCGCCTTCCTGCCCAGGCAGGCCGGACTGCACCCCTGCGAGCTGTGGGCAGAAAGGCCCAGACAGACTTGGCCTTCTCCCGACCCAGCAGGCCCTGCAGTGTTAGCTTGGCTCGGTGCCCCTCTCTGCCCACACATCCTCATCCTGCCGGGGTAGGGCCAGGGAGACTGGTATCTTACCAGCTCTAGGGTTGGACCCATGGCTCAGGGCAGCTCACAGAGTGCCCCTCTCACATCCAGACCTTGTCTCCTTGGCACCAAAGATGCAACGGCTTTCTCTGACCTTTCTCTGGGTCACCAGAGTTCCTAAAGCCAGAAACTATGTCAATGGCCAAGCACACCCTGGCGGCTGGCTTGGCCTGGCCCTTGCTTGTCTGTGTCGGATCAGGTGGTGGGAGGGAGACAGTTCTTATTTCACAGGGACTGCACAGAAAAGCAGGGAACACGCCAAGGCCTCCAGGCCACACTAGTGTCGGGAGACACATATAAACACCAGATAGCTCCACAGACCCCAGAGAAAACTGAGGCTGAAAATCTGTTTTCTACCCCAACTCCAGTGTGAGCCACTTCTTTTCCTAGAAGTGGGTGCCACTATGTCCGACCTTGTTATAGCACCCCATGTGGTTTTTGTGCCATTTTGGGGGGATGGGAACAACTCTAATCCTCAAGGGCCCCAAGAAGGACTGTAAGGAGAAAACTAGCTGATCTCCTTCTACCCTCCAACCCACTCTGCCACTCCTGACCTGCCTTGGACATATCCATTCCTCACAGCCGTTCCCATGCTGACCAGCCTGGGAAGTCAGGCCTTGGACCAGTGTTGGGGCTCAAGCTGGAGGTGGTAGCTTGGGGCTCTTTGGGGAGTGATGACCTCTTCTATCTCCCACTTTTATTCCTTTCCAGTGCCTCTGCCTTAGAGGAGGCTGTGGATGGGGGCGGGGGTGCTGCTGAGATCATTGGACCTGGCCTAGTCCAGCCTTGAGTGGGGACGGGAAGCTGCAGCTTGGAGGGTCCTGGGCTCCAACTCTGTAACATCACTATACATGCACCAAACCAATAAAACTTTGACAAGAGTCATTTCCATGGGCCCTTGGGTGGCCTGGAACACCACCAACACTATCCTAACAACAATAATAGGGAATCCAGCTACTCAATCCTGGTGCCTCTGCAGGACCAATTTTAGCCACCATGGCAGAGAGAACTCCACAGCAAAGGTGGCCTCTGAGGTATTAGCTTTGCTTGTAGCTGTTTGTTCCTAGCCCCACCCCTAGCATGGCAGTGTGAGGTGGGCAAAGCCTGAATGCAGTGTACCGGACAGATGTCCATCTTCTCATTTCCAGGCATGATCAAGGCTCCAGGCTTTCCAGGTCTCAGGCTGGCAATGCCCCAACAACAGAAGCTTGACTCCTTAAAAGTGAAATAGAAATCAACCCAGTGAAAGAGGAATGTTCTTGGCACCTTAAAAATCAGGAATAATGACAAACAAGGTAGTGGCACCCACGGGCTCAGGCTCTGGGGAGCTGTCAGGGCATAATTTGCATGCTAAATATAATATTTTTAGCACCAAAGTTTGGAGCACTTAACTTGCCCTGAACATTTAATTATGGACTTTGATCTTCTTGCTGAACTTGAATCTAGTGCTAAGCTTTGGGAAAGGCTCTTGTCCCCAGGAGCACCCTGGTTCCAGAAGGTAAGCTAAGCAGGTCCCTTAGGGTAGCTCAGAGCCACCAATGACTTGGTGCCCATCTCCTGAAAGGGATCCATTTAGTTCAGATCCTCATTTAGTCCAGAATCCCCAGAAAACTCTGCTACTGACACTCACTCACTAATCAACCAACAGAACCCATCCAAACCACACCACACCACACACACACACACACACACGTGTGATATGCTGTCACTGTATGGATGGATGGCTGATCTTGACCTGTCTGGGAGACTCAAAGTTTGTTTCATTGTCAGAAGTCTTACGAGGATATTCATGTCTATGAGCTTCGAGAACTGGAGGAGGGGAGAGAGGGAAGAAGGGAGGTAGTAAGACAGACAGACAGACAGACAGAGAGACATAGAGAGAGCACACACCTGCAAGTGGGGAGAGAGAGAGCACTCACCTGAAAGTGAGGTGGGGAGGCAATCCACAGAGCAATCAGAGAAGAACCCTGTCAGAGAGAAAAGGGGAAGAGGGCAGGGCAGGGGCGGGAGGCGGGGCAGGAGAGAGTTGCCCACAATTGTCAGGAGGCTTCAAGTCTTTCTTCCAGACAGCAGATTGACAGCTAGAGTGGGCAGGGGGAGGGCTGGGCTCCACCCTCTCCCCATTAAGCGGTAGGGAGCAAAGGAATGGGAGGAATGGGACCCAGAAACACATAGCCTGGGTATCCCAGGCTCTGGCTTTTCAAAAAAGGCCCCACCCTTTCCTTGATAGGTTTAGGACCGAAGCCTCAGAACATTTTCTCCCCACTACCTTCCTGACATTTCCAGTGTTCCTATCTACCCGGAGACCTATATACTATATACCCATTTTAGACTGTCCTTGTCTCCAGAGACTGCATGGCTTTCTTTGTCTGCTGTCCAGTCTTCTCTGGTTGGCTCCAGAAAAGACTGTCCTCTTGAATGCAAGAACAGAGTCTGTATCTGTGACTTTGGAATCTACCAGTACTGAGTATCTTTGGCTTTGCTTTTACGGATGCTCTTCTCCTAGTCCCAGGGGCTATTTCTGGCCTCACTTGAGGAAGGTGGTTTACCTAGGTGAAAAGCCTGGATCCCTGACTAAATCTTATGCCATCCATTCTGTGCAGTGTAGTTGGAATGGCTAGTGCGGGCAGATTTATTTTATTTTATTCTATTTTATTTTATTTAGATAGAGATAGAAAACCTGTTTGAGACCAGACCTTTAGGGTGATACCCGGAGATCCATGCAAACAGCAACTTCCTGCCCAGTAGCAGCAGGTGGTGGAGAGCGAGAGAGGACAAAGTTAATAATAGCAGGAGGTTAGAGTCTGGGAGTTTTATGTTTCTGTGGGTCCTTTCCTAGTTATTATGTGTCGGTAGCCCTGTCTCACCAGGTGAAGCAGGAGGCTGGAAGGTAGAAAGTGTAGCATCTTCTAAGTGAGAAGACCTGTGTGACCCAGCCCCCAGTCTTACGGGTGGAGTGAGGAGGACTCTGATGAATACCTTTTACCGCATCTTCGCTCTGCCTCGGTTACTTCTAGGGCAGAGAACAGGGTGATGGCTGCTGCTCTGTCTAGAGAGCTCCTTTACTGCCAGGTTCATTTTTTTTTAAAGTCCCCTCATGTGCATTGCTTCTACCTTACCCTGTTCTTAAGGATGCAGACATGGTGCGTTGGCTTGATCCACTTTAGACTGCTGGAGCCTTTGGTACTATATAGCCTGAAGATCACCTTCACTACTGTGTCTCAGTGGTTAGAGCTAGTGAGCTGGGGGGCTTGCCCTTGCCTTGTAGTGAGTGACCTAGCACTATTGTAGGTGTGTTCCAAGGTCACAGCCCACCCCAAGGCCCAGAGAGTGTCTCTCCCCTTCCTTCCCAGAATGCATGGCCATGGAAAACTAGGCTGCTGTGTCTTTGGGCATCACTCTCACAAGGTCCCCAAAGTTTGATTATCTGTGCTCTATTCTAAGAGAAAAAAATTTCTCTTGTTTAGGAGAAACTGCAAGAAACTGAAATGTTGAGTGCTTATTAACTGCCATGCTATCTCACAGGCTTGGCATCAGATTCAAGTGTGGCAGCACCCCAAGGACCAGTGCTGCTAAGGGTCATGACTGAAGCTAAGGAACTTTCAGCAACTTGAGGTCCTGGAAGGCTGTGAGCTGTGACACAGTCAGGCTTCGTATTCAGGTCTTCTGCCTGGACCTACACTGCCAGCCTTTCCCAGCTTCCTTCTGCTACAGCGTAGCCTGGCTCACACCCTTTGTTCTTTCTATGGCATTGCACGAAATTCTCCAGCCCCCATTGCCTGTAATCTGTCCAAACACCATGGGTAGTACATGTGTCCTGGGCACTAAGAGAGGAGAGAAGGAAATATAGAAATACCAGGTTGTACACCTGAGCAAGCAACACAGCAGATATCAGGGGGTGTCAGCTCGGTGCCTTCAAGAGGAGTGGCCTTCTCCAACAGGGCCAGCAGGAAAAGCTTCTCAGGTAGAAATAAGTGGGCTGGATATGGTGGCATGGGGGATACTTACAACACCATCAGCCACAGAGGGAGGAAAGGAACTCAGCATTAGCACGAAGGTTTATCGTATGATCCTAGGGCTGGTGAGCTCCATAAAGAGACCGTCTTGAACAGATGACTAGGGCAGCCATGTGTGTGTCCAGAAGCCTCCCTGCTGACTGCCCTCTCCTCTCCCACAAGATTGGAAAGCTTGGCTTTTCTTTCAACTTCACTTGGTGCCCTCCCCAGCATATATTCTCAAGGCTGTAAAGATGCACCCACAGGTGTTTCAGAAAGTTTTCTGCAGTTCACTGAAAGCCCACGTCCCATCTGAGAAGGTCACACAGGCCAATTGGAACTTCCAGTCTGTAGTTTAACTCCCTGGCTGTGGCTTGCTAAAATATGCTGTTCCTTCTGGTTCCCTGCTCTCATATCTAGAGGCGTCCCATCTAGTCTTCAAAGCACAAGGAACCATTTAAACAGAGGTTTAGAATAGGGATTTACCTCTGTACATGATAAGGAAAGAGCAGGTAAGTGGAATAATGCTGTTGAGGAAGGACAAGAGCTGGAAGACAGAAGAGAAACAGAGCGAAGGTGAGTGCCAATGCATCCCAGGTCTGTGTGTGGGCCCAGAGCATCCTCACTTCAAAAATCTACACACAGTGACTGGAGCACCCACAAGCCTCCCTGTGCAGAGAACGCCTACAGCGAACAGAGCATTAAACCAAGACTCTAGCCCAGGTTTGTCTGGCCACCTCTAAATCCTCTCATAGCATGGTATTCCGATTTTCCACCACATCATCCAGTTTCCTCATTGCACACAGTTCCTGGAGGTCTTTGCAATGCATTAGACAATCAGACTTTATCCACCCTCTGCTTGCAAAGAGGTACGAGCTCTCCTCATCCTCTCACAGTGAGACTAAGCCCTAGACTCAAGATGGACATCAGAGTCTCACCCACCGGGAATCTATCCCATCGTCTGCCTGTTGAAATAATCTGTCCCTTCCACATCCTGGAGCTTATGGCGTACCTTATGGCCCTTCTCAGCTCCATCCATGCCGCCTTCAATATTTATATCTTTCAGGAGTCTCTTTCTGATCGCCAATGCTTAGATTGGAAACTGACTCGAGGAGGCCAAGAAAGGAGAGGTCAGCAACTGCCTCTATCCAGTATGACTGCTTAAGTTTAGCAATGTTGAAAACCCGATCCCTCAGCTACACTTACCACATTTCAAAGACTCAGTCCCACAAGTAGCTAGTGGTACCCTACCCACTAAGCAACATGAATCCCAGAGATTCTTTCCCTCCCTTACAGTTTTATTGGAGATACTCATCCTAGGTTAGCAGTTTGGGGACCTTCAGCTAAGATAGAAACAAAGGGTGAGGAACAGGTTTGTGGATGGGAAGGCAATATTCACTTTGGGATGATTTGAGTTTGAGGGTTCTCTAGGACCTCCAAGTAGAAATGTACAGTAAGGAATCAGGGTTCCAATTTCTAGCTCCCCCACCCCTAGGTACTTTAAACATAGTGGAAAACCACAAGAGATTCCCTTCCAGCAATTTTAAGGACCTCCTTTAAATCCAACCCAAATCCCTACATAACTGAGAAGGCAGGTGTGTCCAAATGAAGCTTACAATAGATGCCATATGTATCTGTCTAGGGTAACTTGAGAATACAGCAGACAACAAAGTCATCTTGTTCAAGACTGAGCCCAAACTATCACCTCTGTTAGCTCCTGGAGGACATGATTCAAAAAAGCAGGCATCTGAGAACCTCCATGCATTCAGGACCATCAGAGCCAAAGTGATTCTCAGGCGCAGCCCTGACCATACCTCCATGACACCCTTGCCATGCACTGGATAACAAATGCCAATGCATCCCCCCACCCACAGTTTTCTTCAAGGTTGTCTGTGATAAGCCAGACACCATCTTGTACTATGGCTGTTCTATGCTTACTTGGGTGTGAATATGCAGTCCCTACCATCTCCTCTGGCTCTTCTAGATTCCTAGACTTGGAGCTACATCACTATGCCAGGGTTTAAGAGGGGCACACAGCTGCCTCTTCCCTCTTCTTCCTCATTGTTCTAGGAGACAGAACTAAGTTCTCTGAACATGGTATTTAGGCAGCTGGCGTAGAATAGGGTGAAGAAGCTGTTATAGAACAGAGAACTAAACAATCTGCCGAGTGGTTCTCAGACACCAGGAGTTTCTACTACCTCTCTGGACGAGGACTTGCTATCCTCACTGTGCCATAGGCACGGTTCTGTTGAGAGAGGGCCCAGAGAAAGCCTTGGGTACAGCCCCTGGTGGTCATCCTTAGCCCTGGCTGCTCTACTGCATAGTCATTGAGCTCACTCACATCAGGTATGCCCTGCAGATTCTGGTTTAATCGCTGGAGAACACATTTAAAGAATCCCTCTTTAGGAAATCCTAATGTGTAGACTAGTCTGACAGCTGCTTCTTGAGGATACAACCCAGCCAAATTCTGACCCCAGACTCACCGTTGGCCATCCCAAACTGGCCAGAGCACACCCGGAGCTGGTCCAGAGACCCCAGGGCAGAGGAATTAAGGCTGCCACAGAGATCTCATGCCCAAGGAAGAGTGGCACATGGGGCAGGCAGGGCTCCTCTGCCCTACCTTTCACCACATGATGATGCCAGGGTGCTGAAGGGGTGGGAAGACGAGGCAGAGGGAGAACCTGCCCTCCTCATACTCCCGTCAGAGCCCCTGCCCCACTGACCACTGACCCAGGCTTCGCAACACACGCAGTGGACATTAGCAGCCCTGGCACTTTTCCATCCTGCCCACAACTGCTGGGTAGTCCAACGGGTGGGTGGCCCGTATGTGTTCCTAGAGAGCAGTTCTCGGAGCAGCTGATAAGGAAGGAATCAAGTCCCTGCTGCTGCAGCCCCGCCCCAAGCCCAAACAACCCCCTCTCACTACCAGCTTCAGCTGTCCTACCTCCCCCCCACATTAACTCACACACATGTTCTACACACATGCATATATTATGCCTCCATACCTCCATCCTCTCTTCCCTACCCTGCCCGCTCCCCTGCACGAATTTACAAATGCATTCTATACACACGCGTGCATTATGCACACGCCTGCAACTAATCTTAGCTACCCTGCCTCCTTCCACATAAACTCACATGTGAGTATTTTATATGTACACGGACCATACCAGAAAAATCACATGTGCAGGCATCCACAGTCACCCCACTCCCCTCAGCTGCCCTTTCTCTGCTCTTCTATGCTCACATACATGTATTATGCACACATGAAATATATCGGTCACTACACACAGGTATAAGCCATGTTAACCTCCCTGGCTCCCCATGCATCTGCAGTTGATGTATGTCTAGTTGAGACAATCAGATCATCAGCTTTATTCACTCTGAGGTTTGGACCCTGACAATATAACTGGGTACAGAGAAGTGTGGGGTTGGAGACAGGAAACTGGCATCCCATGGATGAGCGCATATCTGTAGTTTGGTAATATCTTTCCCTTACTCCAAAAAGAATCTACAGGACCCCAGAGGCTGAGACCAGTGCTAGCAGAAGTTACAGCCATTGAGGTGACAGGAGCATGTCTGAGACTAACAGTGAGCTGACATGGTCTTAGTTCCAAGTGCATAATCCCTGTGTAATGTAGCTATCTGACTCTCCTCTTTCCAACTATGGTAAAGTGCCTAGAATACAAAATCGAAGCTGAGAGGAGCCCTCTCTTCTCATTTTTAGGCCTTCCTTATTTGGGGGCATGTTTCTTGGAACACAGGACTCCATTATTCAGAAGCAAGTGGCAAATGGTGGCAAGGACCTTGAGGCTGGGGAGGAAGTTTATCTTGGGTACATGTGCTCATTTAAGGAGAAGGAAGAGCAAGGCTGGGCTGGAGATGACTTTCAGAGGAACTGGAATCAGTTTTCTAGGCAGACTGTAGTCTCCTCAGCTCACTGGAACCTCCTTGGTTCCTTCCATCAGCAAGGACCTGGTTCCTCTCTGGGTCAAATGGGCAGGTAGGAAGTGGCCTCTCAGATGACAAATTTCACTCTTACAAACCTCTCCCCTTCCAGGCAAAGAGACCCTGGTACACCTAAACTTCTGTCTGGGATCAAGGCTCAGAAACTCCCAGAATGGCTAGCCGAAGGCTCCTTGCCCTCCAGGATGGCCACTATGCCCTGCTTTGGGCTACGAAGGGCCAGCTGCAGGGGTGTGCAGCCAACTCCATCCTTGACATCCAGCTGAGCACCAGCTTTGACTAGCACTTTAAGGATGGCTGTGTTGCCCTTGAGAGCAGCCAAGTGGGCAGGTGTCCAGCCAGCCTTGTTGCATGCGTGGACATCAGCACCATGCTCCAGAAGGTGGATGATGCCCAGGAAGGTCCCTTTCTGCACTGCCAGGTGGAGAGGAGTCCAGCCTGACTGTTCAGCAGCACTGGGGTTGGCCCCGCCCTGAAGAAGTGCCAACATCACCCCCTCCTCTCCATGGAAGGCAGCCAGGTGCAGGGGAGTCCATTGCATACTTCCAAGAGCATCTAGGTCTGCATGGCTCTTGGCTAGCAGACGGGTGATCTCCAGGTGGCCCTTGTAAGCTGCTAGGTGCAGGGGTGTCCATCCCTGTTGTGTGGGTAGCTCAAGGCTGGCCCCATATCTGAGAAGCATCTTGAAGATAAGGTACTTACCCCTGGCTGCAGCAATGTGTAGTGGGCTGTAGCCACTATGGTCAAGTGCGTCAGGGAACGCCCCACTCTTTAGCAGGTGTTGGATGGCTCTCACTTTCCCCCTCTCCACTGCCAGGTGCAGGGGTGTCCTCAGGTTCCTCTGCTGAGCATCCAGCTCAGCTCCCTGTCCTGTCAGCAGCTTGACCAAGCCAATGTGGCCAAAGTAGGCAGCCACATGGAGCGGTGTCTTGCCCTCAGCCTCATGTGGGTTGAGGTTAGCCTGACGGGAGACCAGAAGCCGTGCCACATTCTCAAAGTTATTCTGTGCAGCCAAGTGGAGTGGGGTCCAGCCCTCATGCTCCTGGACATCCACCAGGGCCCCATTGTCCAGAAGCAGCCGGGCAGTGTGGTCATCCCCATTCTGGGCTGCAAAATGCAGTGGGGCCCAGCCATCCTCATCTGCCAGATTGGTATCAGCACCATGTGCCAAGAGCAGGGCACAGAGGTCAGGCTGCTGGTCCTGGGTGGCGATGAGGAGCGGCGTATAGCCAGAGGCCGTCTGGCAGTCCACATCAACCTCATGGGAAAGTAGCAGCCTCACTTGCTCCAAGCTGCCCCGGGCCACTAGGAAGTGGAGGGGAGTCACCTTGTTCTCATAGACATCACTTGGGACCAAGCTCTTGCTGTCAGAGAGCTGTAGAATCCACTTTGAGGAGTCACCTGAATCTGCTAAGATAAAGGGATAGATTGAAAAAAATCATCAGATCATAACCTGTTCAGAGGTCACCTTAAGCACCCCCCTGCCTCCTGGAGACAGTTTGCAGAGATAGCCTAGTCTTGAGGGCAATAGCTTTTGTGGTACCAGAGTTCACTGACTCTGTTAGAGCTTTGAGCCTGTGGTTTTTGTAGAGGAGGAAGGATGAGCTGGGGCTGGGAGGCCTGGATGAAAATTCATACTCCACCCATGAGTATCCTCTGACTCTGCTAGTGGTCTGCCTCTTTGAGCATCCACACGTAGCTCTTTAAAGGGGAGATGAACAATGCTGGCTCATTTGACTAGTGGAAAGACAGATTAGGCAGGAACAAATGTTCAGAGAAGAACACGAGAAAAAGGCAGGCTGTGGAAATCAGAACTGCACTAGAACTTGGGCTTGTGTAATATAAGACCTTCAGGACTTATGCCCTTCTGCTCCGTCTACTGGGTATCAAAACTGCATAGTGAGTATTGCCAAGAGTCACTCACTTAAGATTCTGGTATGTATGGGATAGGCACTGGATACAGCTTTCTCTCTCTCTCTCTCTCTCTTTTTTTTTCCCGAAGAAGTCTAACAAAAGCCAGTATTGAGAGCCAGTGTTCTGTTCTATCTCTCAGAGATTCTAATCTTTAAAGAGCACAGACATGAAGAGGAAGCTGATACAGAACTCCAAGAACCTTGTTGTTTCTGAACCCCCCTGATATGTCATAGGCCTGAAAAAGAGAGAGGACAAGGAAGATGAACAAAGAGAACAGAGAGATTTCCCCCTTCTCTCCATGCAGAGTCTTTGCTTCCCTCTCGGCACAATTGACTCACCGTAGTCTGCACGCTCCTGGTTGACCTCCCTGCTGACCTGGGAAGTAATACACATGGTGGGTGGATCATCAGGGTTCAGTTCTGGCCCTCCCTGCCTTTCCTCTCTCCAGATTCACATTCTACTCTTCCTGGGACACCTTCCTATAGCATTGTCCCCCCGCCCCAGTATATGTATAGAAGAAATCATAAACAGGTGGAGTTCTGGGTCTTGGCCTTCATTTGAAGACTTCATAGTAGACCTCTGGAATCCCTGATAGTTTCTGTCAGTTGCCGTGTCACAGTAGTGACAGGAGATTTGAAGGATGATGTTGACATCCACAGAGTGACAGCTTCGAATAGGATCCTTCCCAGGGGCTCTGAGCCACAGCACCCACGGCCTTCAGAGAACAGTTGGGTAAATAAGGACAGGTGGCCTTCCCTATGGGTGCTGGCAGCCCCCAGCTAGTCTCCCTGAGAGCTAAGTGTGGGCTAGCTTGGCTTGTACTTCCCACGTCTCTCTCAGCAGTCAAGTGGTCTTGTAAATGACAGCCTTTGCCTATCCTAAATGACCTCGCAGGTCATCTAGAGACCGTGGATGTCACACAGTGGCTTCCAGTACCCCTACAGTGGTCTGCTCAGCCTGTCATGTACACCTTGTGTGGTCGGCTCAGTGATGGCTTGCAAGACACCTTCCGGGTCAGGGCCTCACACTCAGGGTCTGCCACTGGGCTTTGGAGCAGGGACAGCAGCATGTCTGTCTCGACGGTCACATCTGTTCCACAAGAAAAAGGGGTAGAGAAAAAGGAAGTAACAAGCAAGGTCAATGGTGCTCACTACATTTTAGATATTCTCTTGTTTCCTGTGTTCCCTCAAAGACATCCCTAAGTTTATGTATGTTCTCATCTGCCCACAATGAGGTAGGAAGCTGAGCCCTACTGTTGACATGGCTGAGGTATATTTGACCAGCCAGTGACCCTCTGAAGGAAAGTCTGTTTTCACAGAGAGAGAAGGCAAGGACCAGGTGATCTCTAAGATGCTCACCCCTCTGTGTGTTATCCCTAGAGGACCAGATAACTTTATCCCATCCAGCCTACGGGATGAAGTTATATTCATGAATATATATGAATTCCTTTATATTCCACAGTAATGAACATTCCCAAAGATAGCTTCAGAGCTCAGTGACAAGATGGGTCAAATGCTATGACTTCTATTTGCTGATTTTATCTCCCTTAGGCACACACTCTCTAAGCAAATCCATCCTTAGCTGTGCAACTCAGAGAGTCTGCCTCCCCAGCCCACCCTGAAGGTTTCTTATACATCTTTACATCTTTCTGAGCTCTGGTGCCAAGGGTGTCTCTGCATGTGTCTCAGGAGAAGGGTATCTTCTGTCCCTCCCTCTCTAATTCCTGGGCAGGGAATAATGGGCAGATACTTAGGAAGCATGGCCTCTTCTTGGGGTCTTGGTCCCAGCAGCGTGTCATCAGGTCTACCATCTGATGGGCCTCTTCTGGCCACTCAGCAGAGACAGCCTGCAAGGAGGGCCTCATGCCTGCAGCTACCCGGATGATAATGGTCATCATATTGAGCCCTGTGAGGGAAGACCCAGACTGTGTGGTCAGATGACTAGCAAGTGGATGGAAGCTGGGAGGAGCCTGACAGGATGGGAATGCAGCGGGTGCCCTATACATGCTCATTGAGTAGATAGCTGAGTCTGGGACCTATTGAGGATCTTATTGAGCAGCTTAGTCACTGGTCCAGCTCTAGCCAAGACTCAACATGCTCCTCATAGCCTTTTTCTTTGCAAAGGTAACAGAAAAGACAAACAGGCTTAGGGAAAGGCTTTGGCTTTCCATACTGTAAAGTGCAGGAGCTTGGGTATTACAGCTATAAAGCAAGGTCGAGGCTGATACCTATTCACCATTACAGAAGCACTAGCATTTGGGGATAGAGGGAGCAGAGTAAGGTAGAATCCATGAGGATCTCACACTATCGGTCACACAACCCATCGGTCCTCCTGTGTTCTCTCCAACCTCAGCCTCCCTCAGGTATAGAGAGACCATGATCATCTGTTACCTGCATAGGGTTTCTTCTGAGTAAGAATCTCCCAGATGACAATCCCAAAGCTGTAGTGGGAAATATATTAGCAGAGAGATTTAGTATAGCATCCATGATCCCTAGCCAGGCTGAGCCTGCAGTCTCTAAAATCCCAGGTGAAGCCTCTCCAGGTCCTCCTCATTTCTCCCTTTCCATCAGCACATGGAGGAACCAATTCTAATCCTTCTTCTACTGCCTGTTAGCAGTGGGGACCTGTCTGGGATAGCAACCTGTCACATGACAGAGAGCCCAGTTGCTCACTCACCTGTACACATCATATTCAGGGCCTGGTGCCTTGTTATTCTCCAGAAACATTTCAGGAGGGATGTAGCTAAGTGTGCCCCTCAGAGCTGATCTCTCAATGTGCTGCATCTGGGTTGACTGCTCCATCCATTTGGATAGACCAAAATCTGAAATCTGGGAGAAAGCCGGATGCTAAGAACAGGGTAGCCACAGACACCTTCCAGAAGCCATCTGTGCCCCCTGCCCCCACCACTGTTCTTTTCAGTATACAAAAGCACATGTGGTTTTCAACTTCACTGACAACCAGCTCTACTACACACTACCTAGATGATCCTGAACGAGTTATTCATCTTCTCAGAGCCTCAGTTTCCTCATCTGTAGACTGGAAATCTGTGTATCTCCAGGGTCCTTGTTTTTTTCCATCTCCATGGATCCTGAAACATCTCATCTCTTAATCCTCTGCTCCCAGCCTTTCAGACTGTCATCCATTAAGAGACAATGAGATTGGGTACAGAGATGCCTCTTTAAACCCCTCACCCTCATGATAGCTGGGTATTCACACAGGATGTACATGCATTAAGAACAAGTTTCACTCCCTTGCCTGCTTCAGGGAGCTGGTACTCTTCAACTTTGCCTAACCTTAAAAAAAAAAGGCTCATAGAATGACTATATACTGCAACTAGGGTTAGAAAATGAAGTAAGGCCCTGTCAGAGCAGATCAAGAAAGGTCTCCCCAAGGAGATGATGCTAAATCTGAGAGCTGAGGTATGACTAGGACTTTGCTAGATAAAGAGAGAGTTGGGGCAACAGAATGTGCAGAGGTCTTAACCACATAAAAATAGGTTTGAGCACTGAAGAAAAAGGCCACCATGACTTACTAAAAAAAATCTCATTTATACACATTCCTTTCTCAGAAAAAGAACTTGAGGGGTAGAGACTATTCTATCAACTTTCTAAGTGTGGCCCAGTGAGCATTGCTGTGCACATCACAACCCCAGTCTCATGTCCCAAAGTTGTCTACTTACCCATATCTGTTTCAGGCTTAACCTCTGTGTACACTATTTATTCAAACAAATGGCTCAAACTCTTGGCTGGCTCAGTGACTGTCAGGTAGACAATCCTGCCACACGGAGGAGGGGTAGTGTGCACTGTCATTACCTTGACGTGCATGTTGTTGTCCAGCAGGATGTTGCCTGGCTTAAGGTCCAGGTGGAGCAAGGGTGGCTTGATGCTGTGGAGGAAGTTCATGGCTAAGCTGGTCTCATGGATGATTCGGAACTTGAGTGGCCAGCAGAGGCTGTGGGTAGGTAGTGTCTTCTCCAGGGAACCACCGCCCATGAACTCCATTACAATGCCCAAGGGATGCTTGCATACCCCATAGATGGACACAATGTGTTGAAACTTAATCTTCTCCATTTTGACTGCTTCTTCAAAGAGGCAACTCACCCCAGAGCTGTGGAAAGAGCCAGGAATGAGAAACAGGAATTACCAGGACAACTGGCAGAACACACCGACTCAGCATGATGGAACTGGGGAGACCCAGGGAAGCCTCAGGAGCTTGCAAGACAGTGGAAGAGAAGTGAGGGGTTATAGGAATGCCAGCAGGCAGCCAGGACTGGGACTCAAGCTGCTACCAGTGAAAAGGGAAGAGATTTGCGGGCAAGTGTATCCATTTTGTAGCATCAGCCACAAAAATGCTGGAACACAACCTACCATTTATCCTGCCCACTTGCTTACATGTTCAGTTTCCCTAGCAGCTTTCAAACCTCTGGAAGACCAGTATTATGCTTCAGGCTTCTGTTTTAAAATAGCATCTGTTACCATTTTGATTATGAAAATAATACATGCACCTCATAGAAAACCTAGGAGATGCAGAGAGTTGTAAAAAAGAAATCTTGCAGAGTTGGCCTTGACTAACATTTTAGTGTGTTCTTTTATGAAGTTTTCCAAGAGCCTCTTTTCCCTTTCTCCCTCCCTCCTTTCTCTCGCTTCTCTGAATTGTTATTCTCCGGAAGCACGGTCTTTAATGGATGCAGAGTAGTCCGTGTTATGAATGAACTATAATCAGTACCACCCCCCTCACCACACACACATACATTGTCATGCGCTGCACAGTACATCTTTGTGGGAGTGAACTGAAGTCAAGACCTAAGGGCAAGCATTGCAGGCCCTCTCGATCATTTCACTGTGCGTGCCCACAGAACTGTAAATATGCAAACTGCAAGAGACTGGGGATTTGAGGGGATGGAGATTAAGGAGGAATGGCACATTTGAAAAGCAAGGTGTCTGCAAAGCTGTGCTGCTGCTGCTGTGGGATGCGTGGGAAGCGGCTGACAATGTGCTCTCAGGGTCACGCTGAGAAATCAGCCAGAGGACCTGGCCTCTAGAAACATCTACTCTTCTCCAGGCACCTGAGCAGATGGCTACTCCAGGGCTAGCCCCCTCTGACCCTTCTTTGCTGTTCCAGACAGCTCTGGGGTTTTTTACTTGCCCCCTCCCCGCTCCTGGATGTGTGGGTATCAGAATACTATCTGCCTTGAGGGAGACAAATTGTGGGAACTTGAGGTAACATTGTGCCACCCTCAAGGCTTAGTAATCTCACTTGAGGTGTGCATGACTTGAGACAAGGATCTCAAGGACTCAGTTATAACCTGCTTAATGGGAATAACAGTAACTGCCTGAACAGCTCCCAGCCACACCCAGACTTCTTCAGTGGGTTTCTGTCTCTGTGGCCTCAGCCCTCATTGCTCCAGCCCTCAGTGTGCAGTTCCAGTCTCTCTTCTCTTACCCCAGTCATATCCACATTTTCCTGCAACTCCCCCGTGGTCCTTCTGCTTTCCTGCTCTGTCAGCTAATTTGGAATGCTCAGCTCTTTGCTCATTTCAGACATTCTGCTCATCCCACCGCATACCCTACTTTCTCCGGTCACTGTCAGCATCTCCAGTCAGACATTTGGTGCTTTGATGCTGCATGTGTCAGAAGCTTGACTCTTGACCTCCCCAGTAAGACTGCCTCCTCCTCTTGCCTTATGGATCTCAGCCAATAATCTCCCCATCCTCCAGGCCTCAGACAGGTCCTGGATCGGCCCTGGATCCATCACTGACCTCTTATTTCATCCCCACAGCCAGCTACACCACTGAAATTTAGCAAAGATCTAGCTACTTCTTAACACCTCTGAGCCCAAACCTCCTAAATTGCCTTTCTGCTGTTACCTTTTCCTCCAAACACATACTTTTAAATATAAAATGTACATAGGAGGGGATGGAGAGATGTTTCAGCAGTTAGGAGTGTGTACTCTCTTGCCGAGGATCCAAGTTCTGTTCCTAGCACCCAGAAGTGGCTCACAACCATGTGTAACTCCAGATGCAAGTACATCTGATGCCTCTAGCCTCTGTGGGCACCTGCACTCATGTATACATACCTGCCTTCACACACTCATATAAGAAAATTAAATCTCAAAAAAAAAAAAAAAACCCAAAGCATCTGTAGTAGCAAATGACTGCTCTGCCAGTGCACCCATTGCCTTTCTTCTCCCTACGAGTTGGAGGCAAGGGTCTCTCAAAGCCTGACAAAGGTCCATGTGTTCTCCTCACCCCTTCCATAACTCTCTGACATCATTTCATCCTAACCCATACCCTTCTCTCTGCCCACATGCCAAGTGTGTTGCCACTCCAGGAAGTTTGGATGTGTTGTTTCCTCTGCCAAAACACCTCCACTCACAGAACCAAATGGCCTTCCCATTCCTCTGTATCAGTGACAACTCAGATTGCCTTAATTAGTGAATACTTTAGAAACAAGATGTATAAATGGCATCTCTACCTTAGTTCTAGCCATTACGTTGTGCAGGCAATTCAGCTGGCCTGCCCTCAGAGGCCTTCAGGGTCCTGACAACATCCTATGTCACCACCTGGGCCCGGTGCTTCAGATAAAACTCCTCTGCCATTTCCACCTGCTCTCTTTGCTTTGCTCTTTCTCTCCTTCAGTTTCTTTCCCCTTCCCTCCTCTTTGACGTTTCTCCTTCACCTCCCTACCATGCTCTTCTTTTTCTTCTCCTCTAATTCCTCCCCTCTTCCTTCCCCCAATAAATCTCTCATATCCAACTCTGTTGAGTGTGTGGCATTTTAAAAAACAGCCTAACACTATCCATCCTTATTCCCACACACACAGACAACCCACAGATGAATACTTCTAGACCAGATTTATTCTTGGGAAATCCCAGGCCTCAGCTCTCCTTAGGTAAATCAGTGGAGAAAATGTCTAGCAGTCCTAAGTGCTATAAATAGAAACTGTATTATTTATCTGCTCATTGCTTCCTTCATTAGAATCTAAGCTCTATGAGGGCAGGACCTACTGACCTCATTCATTCTAAACCACTTTGGGTTTAGAATGAATGAATCCCCGCCTTGGTTTCAATTATTACTTAAGACACACAGCCTGTCAGTGATAATTATGACAACTCTTCAAACCTGGGCTTCATGGTCTCTTTTACACCAAGACCATCATTCAACAAATACCTATTTAACAAAGGCTATGAACCAGGCACTAGCAGAGAGCAAAATAGATACAAGCACCTGATGTTACAGAGTAACATCCTGGTGGGTCCTGTCTTCCTCTGGCATACCAGGCAGGGCGCAAACCTCAGCATCCTTCTTTGTTGTTCCCACCTCCTCCCGCCCCCACACACAGTCAACTAGCACAAGGTCCTGTTCCTCCCTACCTCCCCTCTCCTTTCACCCTGTCTCCACCACCAGCACTACCATCGAGGTCTGCATCATCCTTTGCCTGAAGACATCAGTTTCTTCACAAGAACAGTGTTCACCCTCCCCCTTTTAGTCTACCCCCTAAGCTGCACATCTGACGACTTCCCTCCCACACTTGTTCTCCAACCTAGCTGCAAACGCTTCAGTGGCTTTCCCCTGCTCTTTCCTATCTTCCACTTTGGCCATAAGGACTTTTCCTTACCTTTGTACATACTGTGCCCTCTTTCACAGGACCTTTACATCCTCCATTGCATGTAAACTTTTTCCTCACCTACTTACGTCACACTCATTCACATTTCAGCTCCAGGGTGACTTTCTCAGGGAAGGTTTTCTGCTCTCAGGTAGGAAGGGCTCAAAGGGCTATTTTCTGCATGTGTTACAGGGGCACACTCAGATTGTAGCTAATCTCTCTCTCTCAGCTTCAAGATCCAGAGAGCAATAACATGTCTAATCCACTCATTATTTCCTCCCAGGGGCTGGTAGAATGTTGGACACATACTAGAAAGTAATTAGTTTTCATCAAGTGGATGGATGGATGGATGGATGGATGGATGGGTGGGGAATATAATGAAGCTAAAAATATAGCCATCCACAAAACACTCACTAGCTACAGTTATTAATAATTTTCTTATTCCTTCATAGTTAGTGAATCCTAAGAACTTGGGAAGGAAAACTTGGGGCAGTTTTTTTTTTTTTTTTTTTTTTATGGTCAAAGTACGGGCAGGTCATTGTCACTTCCTCATGCTATTTTTAAAACATATTTCTTTGTGTGCGTGTGAATGTGTCACCACTCATATATATGGGTGTGGAAGTCACAGGACAACGTGCAGGAGGTCATTTCTCTCCTTCTACCATGTGCATCCTGGGGATCAAACTGAGCTTATCAAGCTTGGCTGTAAATGCCTTTATATGCGGAGTCAGCTCATCAGCGTTCCTCATACTCGGGCCTAACATCTCAGATGTCTCCTTCCCGGGTGAAAGGGGGAGCCCAGAGTAGGGACCCATAGTAAGGCTAGAAGCAGTAATGGAGAAGTGTGGCTACAGCACAAACCGTGACGGCCCAGGTCTAAGACAGACACTTACCGTGGGACTGTGGACTTAACTTTCCAGTAGGATTTATTTCATCTGGCAAGTGATCTGCATCTGCCCTGCCTCAGTTTATCCCCTGTGGAAGGCCAGCAGTATGGCATCAGCTACCTGGGGGTGTCCTATAGTGACTGGCATGGAAAGGGAGAAGGTGACAACTTAGAGTCACTGAACAAAATGTCACATCTCTTAGAATGCTCAGGTTCACCCTGAAATGATGGGGTGAGGAGGGGTTGTCCGAGCATCGTCATACAACCAGAGGAAGGAGGCAGAGCAAGTTGGAGGGGCTGGACAGAGAAAATAATTTTTGCAAGGAAGTTTCTATTTACCTTTGACCTCTTGGGATGCCAACAAGAATCTATTGTTTGCCTATCGTATTTCAGTTCAGAGGAAGAGCTTAGTCTGGGGAATTCAGACCACAAGGCTCATTTAAAAATAAACCTAGACATAACCAACCAACCAACCAACCAACCAACCAACCAACCAACCAACCAACCAAAAACCTGGACAGTTGTCAACCTCATCCTCGGCTCATCCCTTCCTCTGAGCTCCCTAGACCAAACACTGGTTCTACCCCAGCCTCTCCTCTGTGGAGGGGCGCCATCAGCTACCTGGTGTTTTCCTTCAGGAGGCCTGGGGAGCACTTGATGGCATACTGGGTCCTCCAGCGCTTGTGTCTTGCCTGGAACACCTGGCTGAAGCCTCCGCTGGCTACTCGGTGCCATTCTTCCTCAAAATCATCACGGCTGAAGATGGTGAGGCCGCTCAGCTGCTGCTCCAAGGGGCCCGCTGCCATGGGGACGGGAGGCCTTCTGGCCCCGAGTGGCACCACGCACTCCTGCGCACCTCTGCACCTCGCCTTGCTCTGGAGGCAAGCTGGGTGGCTCCAGGAGCTTTTGCTTCCTGCTCTTCAGGTCTGGGAGGGTGGGAATGATGAGGTGAACTGGTCCTCCCTCCTACTCCACCTGCCAAGGTGGGGAAACCTAGCCAGCCCAGAACCTGCGGCTGCTGAAGGGAGGGAGAGAGATGGTCCTGAAAGAGGGATGGCCTCTGAGGTAGTTTTTCCTTTCTCAGTCCAGGCTAGCTCACCCTGGCAGAGCTAGGGAGGAAGCAGAGCTGTGCTTGGAGCTGGGAGTCAGAGTGCAGCAGGAGAGGCTGGCCTGGCATTGTGGCCCAGGGTTAACTGGGGGCAGGCTGCTTTGCATTTTCCTGCTACCCTTCTACAGAGAACTCAGTGTTCCTGAGAGTGGAGCCCCGAGTCCTGCTGCAAGAATGGGGTGCAGAATATGTCTTTTTTTTTTTTAAAGTCTGAATCTGACTGGCTCAGTGCTTTTCCTGTTAGTTTGCCAACTACTCTTTACATACATGAGGCCAGCAAGGAGGGTCAGCTGAGCAGGAGGACTACAGCTGGACTGCCTAGAAGGAGCAATCCTTCCTCTCTGCAGGTCATTGTCCAGAGGCAGGTGATGCCAGGGGCACTACAGCAGGCAGGTGCTATCTGCAGCAGCAGGACAGACTGACCCACAGGGAACTTCAACCAAGTTCAGGTTTGAAGAATCCACCCAGCAGAGGAGGAAATGCTTGCTTTTGTGCCCAAATCTACAGAGCCCCTCTGTGCTTGTGTTGATACCATAAATTCGCTAGACTCCTAGGAAATGGAAAGGTGAATGAGGGGGCTGGGGAATCAGTGGGAGAACAGGGGGTGTCTCAGTGGAAGCTGGGAAACTTGCTCTTTCCATAACACTTTATAAGGACTCTCTAGGATGTAAGGACCGAAGAGTGGGCCTAGTGACAGTTATCATGGGGAGTAGGCACACCACTACTACTTGAGCACTGTTAGCCTTGTTCCAGGTTCAGTAGCCATTTGCCTACTATGTGCACTTTATAGGCATTTTCTTGTTTAAACCCATGACAGTTTTATGACAGGTACACCCATTTATAGATTAGAAAACCGAGCATGAAAACAGTAAGTATTCCATTTCACATGGCCATTGCAGTAAGTAGTGATTAATGCTCTTGGTTCCTAGAGAAATGGGCTGGGTGTGCTGGTTTGTGAGGGAGCCCTTTAAGAATGTGGGAGAAAAGGGAGGGAAGTGCTCCCTGGAAGAAGGTAGAGGTGAAGAGAGTAACACCCTGCTTGGGATGTGACATCAGAGGGAAGGCCCCTGGCTGGAGCAGGGCGGGGCCATTGAAGCACCCTGCCTACATCTTCCTTTCCCAAGAGTGGAAGATTTGGAACACAAAGGCCACTGCAGTCTGAGAGAGGGAGAACAGGGGGACAGGGCGAGGTCTCTGGCTTCCTGCTGAGCGAGTGAATGAGGAGACTGGAAACTTGAACAGGCCCCTGTCCCCAGGAAGCCTCACTCTGACAGAACCGGACCCCCTTGGACATTTTGCAAGACCAACTTAGGTTTCAGAGGAAGGTACAGGGACAAACCACCGGAACCATTTCTGCAGTTATACCTGCAGTGGATCTGCAGGAAAGGCAAGAACCTGGAAGCCTTCAGTGCTGCCTTCAGAGACTCACAGCAGAACTGAGGGAAGGGTCAGCTCCTGGAGGCGGGGCCTGCCAGGGATCAAAGCAAACTGTCAGGACCTCAAATAAAACACCCCTGTGAGTTTCTCACCAAGGTGAAGGTGTGTGGACACATCCCAGCTAAGGTTTCGCTGCAGAGCCACCTGTTGAAACAGGCCAGCTGTTTAGCACCCTGGCACACGGGGCAAAATGAAAGCATTTGCCTATGGCAACTATAGTGCACTTGTTCCTCCTTTGATCTCGCTAATGGGGGTCTTTGGGTGAACTCTAGGAGAAGTGAGCCTTCCTGGGTACATGGTCACAATGGGTGAGCACTCACACACCACCCACGGGTCAGTGCACTGACCCAGCAGTTCTGTGATACTCTGGACACTGCTGAAATCCAGTGGCGACTTTCTCTAAACCAGAACGACAAGTCATTTCCACACACGGGGCAATTTCCCTATCTGTCTCCATTCTTCACACTGCAAACTTGCTGCAGAGGGCATGCTGGACACGTTCTGACAGGCTCCATCCTGAGCCTGTGTGCTGAGGGGAGGACAGTCACTGTAGAGGAATGAATGTAATCAGGAAGTGGGGTGTGTGCTCCAGAAGGAAGCAAGGAAGAGAAGAAGAGAGGGGAGGGGAGAAGAGGGGAGGAGAAAAATAGGGAGGGGAGAAGAGAGGGTCAGCCAAGCAGCAACAGCTGGTCTGTTATCTCAGCAGTTATTGGCCCTCAATCTTATTTTTTCTCAGATCTCTCTGGGTCTCTCCATCTATAAAAGAGGATGATTCTTTAATAGGAATATCCATTCACTCACGCTTTATACAAACATAAAAGTCTAATGGACTATGGACTTAGATATAAAATAGAAACACACAACCTTTAGAAAAATATTCTCTTTCCCTTTATTTCTTTGAGATGGGGTTTTACTTTGTGTTCTAGAATGACCTTGAGCTTATCATGTAATCAAGGCTTACCTTGAACTCATGATCCTCTTACCTCTGCCTCCCAAGCTAATATTAAGATTAGAGGTGTGCATCAATACACCTGGCCCTAAAAGAAAATATTCCTGGCTTAAGTTAAAGCAAAACAAAACAAAACTGTGAGACTTACTAAATGACTCTCAAAAATGAATAATTAATGAACTAAACATTATAAAAACATACTCTCTGGAAAGGACCACATGAAGGTGATAAGAATATAAAGTACACACATGGTGAAAATATTTGTGAACAGAAACCTGCATAACCATGTCCTGTGGTTCCTAGGGTATATAAAGATATCTTCAAAGTTAGTGACAAATAAGCAAAAGTCATCATACGAAGTTATCCCGTTAGAAAGTGGAGAAGAGATTCAGACTCATTTTGTTGGGGAAGATACACAAATGGCAAATAAGGACATGAGGAAACACTAAATGTTATTGGCTAATAAGCAAATGCAAATTGAAGCCACAAGGAGAGATGTCAATATATACAAAAGAGAACTATTAAAATAAACATCAAGGCCAAATGCCAGTGAGAAAATGGACCACATATACATGGCTGGTGGGGGATATAGGCCCGGCCCCTCTGCAAAACAGTGAGGCAGTCTCTGAGAAGATTAAATATATAATTACTGAGTGACCTAGCAATTGTCCTTTGGGGAAATAAATCCCAGAGAAATGAAAGCCATGTTCACATAAAAGGCAGCACTTGATTGTGAACTGTAGTTTCTTACGTAATATCCAAAATTTGCAAAATGGCAAGGCAGGTGAAAGGTTAAACATACTGAGGCAGATACACACTATGGGAGGAGTCTCAGCAACTGTTGGCAGGCACAACTTAGTCTAACACTAGGGAATTATAATGGTTTTTAAAACCAGTTTTAAGAGGCGTACACATCGCATGTCCCCATTCACAGCCTTGAAGTGACACAAGTACGGGCATGGGAAACAGGTTGGAGAGTGTCAAAAGTGGGTTGGGGAGAACTGTGGATGCAGCCGCAAATTCTTATATTCTTAGGAGGAAACTGTTCTCTGTCTTGAGCATGATGGAGGTAATCTACATGCAGCAAACTTGGCACACATCTTCGAGAAATAAAATATGACTCATTTTTAAAGATACCAAACCCACCTGAATGTGGGCTGTGCAGTCCCCATGGGCTGGGGTTCTAGACTAAATTAAAAGCAAGCAGGCTTAGTCTTGGCATTCGTCTTTCTCTGCTTCCTCCTTGCCTCACACTCCTGCTGTTAGGTCTACCCTTCAATCCGGAGCCCCAAGAAATACCTTTGCTAGGTGGCTTGCACAGCATACAAACTAACTAACAAATGCTGGTAGAAACCTGCCCAGTAAAACCACTCGAATGAGATCTTAAATAGAGACAGAGGAACACATAGAACAAAGGCCGTTCTTGTTATAAATTGGCAAAGAATTTAGCTGAATTCTGTCTGTGTCCAAGGATCTGGTGCAAGATCCAAAGTAGGAGCAATGAACTAGGAAATCTGGCAGAAAAAACTGTCTAAGCAGCAAGCATTCACGCTGCTTCATGCTGCTCATGGCCACATACGGTGATCTGTGAGAACAAAGGGATGAGCTAGAGGCAGAACTTATAATTAAAAGTAAAGCTGGGCATAAAAACCCGGAAAATGCAATCCTGCCACACAAAGAGAAAACGCATGCAAGTGAGAAGCCAAGGAACTGCTTTCTCACTGTGAGATTATGGTGGCTGGAAGGGAGCCAGGTGTGGCTCATCAGAAGCATGGGGTATGTGCGTTGTTGGGGGCGAGGGGTGGGGGGAGATCTGAAGTCATTTTAGAGATTCCCGAGGTTGTCTCTAGCACCTTGCATGCAGGAAGAGATCATTGCCCAGGGTCTGTCTGGGTTTCTGCTCCTTAAAGCTGGCATAACATCCTTTGGTTAATTCAAACATGGCTTAAGCAGGGCCTGCCCCAGGTGCCGCATGTGGCCCAGATTCTGAGGTATCTGCATGATACTGCATGCTTCAATGGCATTCATATGGTGGTGTTTCTATAGGCAAATGATGGAAGATCCATGGAGTCATGGCCCTCCTCTACCCACACCCCAAAGGATACATTCACAGACATGAAGCCATGGAAGTGAACCCCTAAGAGGACCGCAGTAAGAAATGTGACATTTGAGCTGCTGCAGGGTCCCCAGGGCAATCTGTGGAAGAGCTGTGGTGGCTAGACTACCGTGGAGACCTCAGAGCTATAGGGACAGCGGAATGGCAAGCCTGCACTGGAGAGCTGCAGTCAGGAGATTCCAACCTGAGAGGAGCCCAGAAAAATCAAACCACAGGTTTAGGACTATCTCACGTTTTGGAAGTCCAAACCACCTAGTGTATCTAAAAGAGGATGCTTCTGAAATAACCTATTACCTTCCAGGTTTAAGATTTAATATCTGCTGTCTTGGGTTTTGGATCCAGGGAAGCTTGTTACCCCTTTTCTCTAGCCTGTCTCTCCTTTGCATTAGGAATACTTACTCGATGCCTGTTTTGCCATTGAACTTTTTTTTAAAAATGTGTATGTGTATGAGTGCACGTGTGTCCAAGTGCCAGAAGCCACAAGAGAGTGTCCGATCTCCTGGAGGTAGAGTTACAAGCAGCTTGACATGAGTGCTGAGAACCAAATTCTGGTTCTCTCCAGGAGCAATGAGTTCTCCTAACTATGGAGCAATCTCTCTGGGTCTCTGTCATTGAAGCTTAGAAGGGGATTGCTTTTTTGATTGATTTTACAGTCTCATAGCTGGACTCCAGAATATCAAGCTGAGAAAGCACCAGGCTGCTTTCATCCCTGTGATCAAAACACTTGAGAGAAGCAACCTAAAGCAGGAGAGGGTTATTTTGCCTCCTGGTTTCAGGGAATTCCAATGCCTCATCATAGAAAAGGCATGGGAAGAGAGATCCGTGGCTGCAAGGTCAAGAGATAGTGCTCCTCAAGGGATGTGCAGACCAGAAAATACAGTTTGCTCCCAACCAGAAGTGGATTCAGCCTTCAAGGGCTACCTCTCAGTGAACCACAGCACCACCCTCTGGGGATGAAGTGTTCGAGTTAATGAGCCAGTAGAGGACACCTACATTCAAACCCTGATAGCTGCCATGCTTGTCTCTTCAACTTGTGCCTGCTCGCCTTTCCCTCTCCCAGCCATGTTCTGACTCACTACAAGTCTGTGACTAGATGCATCAGTACAATCTAGCCTCCAGAACCAGGAGCCAAATAAGTCATTCCTCCTTATGAGTGACTTAATCTGCAGTATCGGGTTATAGCAGCAGAAAAGGAACTAAAATGGTCAGCAATATCTGAACATTGTGTCTTGAACATTGGAGAGGCATGGTTTCCCATGGTTCCCCATGGCGTCGATACTAGAATAGGGAGGGGGGAAGGAGGAATTTCCTCGTAAACTGGAGACTCCAGCAACCCATTGGCCAATCTCTGAGATTATAACAGGTCAAGGGTCCAGACCCAAACCAGTAGGCTGGCTGTGTGTCCTGAGCTTGTGTGGAAGGAACTGGGGCCCTTCCTGTTTGTGTTCATGCTGGTCCCCAAACTTCTTCAGAAAGCACCTAGTGGGGGCCACCTTTTCTAGCTCCCACTGCGGACTACTTCCACCACCCTGCAAAGGGACTTCCTTTTCTCAGTCACTTTGCTGACAGTGCAGCAGCAGTCCTGTTGTTTGAAGTGACTGTGCTTCAGAGCCTCCTACTTCAGTCTGTGACTCGGATTTTGTAGGATTCCGTTAGAACTGAGAAGCAGAGGGAGGGGGAAGCATTCATTTCTTTGTTGTTGTTTTAGTGGTCTCCAGGCTAGATAAGTAGTACAACCAGGACTACAGGACCAAACTCAGCATTTAAGTGGGGGGAGGGGTGCCTACATAAACTCTGAAGCACAAGAGATCAGATCTTCTCAGAGGTTATCTCAAAATGGCCTCTTCCACTTGAATGGCTAGACCAGCCCTTAGGCCTTCTGTTGTTCACAGGCAGTACAACACAGATCCATCCCATGTCATGTAGGTTTATGAGGGAGAATCTGGTAACAACCACATACATACCAGGAATGCAGTCACCAGTGGTATCTAGTTATGGCTTTGGGAGGCAAAGGAGCCAATGCCAGAATGGAGAACCAAGGTCCTCTCAGTACTGATGATACATCCAACTGCTCTTGTGGGTAGGATGAAGACAGAGCCATGGTCCTGCCCTTCAACTCACCTGTCCTAATAGTAAGACTATACTCTTTCAGGCTATATCCACGTCTTTTTGTCTAGGCCCTAAAACTTTCCATAAGAAAAAATTAAGGCACCTTGATAAATTTAATTCAATTTCAGAAGCAAACAAAAGAGAACTTTGTAACAATGAATATTTCAAAGTACATCACACTGCAGAAATTAAGAGAGAGTGTGGGTAATGTGAGCTGAAGAGAGCTTTGTGTGAAGTAGAAGGATGAGGGAGGGAGGGAGGGAGGGAGGGAGGAAGGGATGGGATACATCTTAGACCAGGTGTTTAGCCTTTGTGCACCTCGTTTTCCTCATGTGTACGGAGGGTCCAGCACTATTCCCCACTTCGTTAAAGAGCATCTATAACTTACTTAGCATTTGAAGAAAAGGTGCCTGTCAGTTCTGTTGTGCTGGGGCTTTGTGAGTGTGTGAGATTTGCAGAAAGAGAGGGTCTTTTGGAAAAGAGTAGAGGACAGCAGGTATGGAAGGCGAGGCACTGAGTAGAATGTGTGGAAGGTGAGGGAGTGAGTAGAACATAGGCATGCAAATAATGAGAAACCCATGAAGCAGGAGAGGGACACAGTGGGCAGCTGTCACTCAGGAAATAATGTCCAGGCTTCTTTGAAGTGTTGGAACACGACAGTGAACCCCAAAGATGTTGAACCTAGGGTTGAAATAGAAGATGGGCTGGCCTAAGAACCAGAACACGACCCTAAAACTATCTTTAGGGCTCAGTAAGGTCACACTGGATGGTTTATGAACAAAGCCACATACATAAGACTTCCTCACCATTTTTATACTGAAAAATAAGTTGAGAGATAATAACGGATGTGCATGTTTTATATTCAACCTAAACCTTATGAATCACAGCTCTTAACATGCCGTGTGAAGACTGCATAGACGTCTGATGGTAGGTTAAGGAAAAGAGCCTGGGAACCTTCTCAGTGGCACTTAAGGAAACACCAAATTCTCCATGGTTTTATTACCGCCCCCCCCCGCACACATACACACATCATATTACACACACAAATATACACATACCACACATTACACACACACACACAAACACACTCGTCAATTGTGTAAAGGTGTTTGGGAAGGAATACTAACCGTGGCTACATCAGGCAGAGTGCTGTTGATCTGGAGGGAGGTGGAGAGCCCAGCAAGGAGGTTTTTCAAGTGAACTCAACTCTTGCCTTCTTTAGTCCCATTGAAGCTGATGTAGGGCAGCATCTTGTTCACAGCACCAATGCCACTGTGCACTTAATGTCAACCTTTCCCATTCCTCTGTGGTGTTACAGGCATAGGTTAGGCTCCAAAGGATACCCACTGAGGTTTCTTCTGCTTTCCAGGACAAAGGATAGGATAAGGGACACATGGATAGTGGTAGACATAGAGGCAGTGTATTAATGAAAAGAAACTACAGAGCACAGAAGCAGGTCTGCCAGTTGGGAAATGTCAGGGGCTAATCGCCCCAGGCCACACAAGGTTGCATTCCTTTATTGGTCCTTTGCATCATGCACATTTTCATGTTTTGAGGGGTTTTCTCCCATATATTATTTTGGTAGCATATGGTATAGCAGGGTTGAGAAAGTAGAATAGTGGCATCCAGGCTTTGGTTCCTCCCTTGCCATTCCTTTCTTTCATGTGTTCATTCCATCCACCCACTCCTTTTTGGCAATGCCAGGGATTGAACAAAGGGCCTCAGGCATGCTAGACAAGCACTCTCCCAATGAGCCACATATAATGCATCTCCAACCCCACTTTCCTGACATACAACCTGCTCCTGGCCCCATCTGAATTCCTAGCAGCCCTTCCCTTCTTACAGGCACGTGGATTTCTGAATAACACTGAGACTGGCTATCCACTCCTTTAACTCCCAGCTCTGGGAGAGGGCCACACAGGAACCCATCCAACCCTGATCAAAACCCTCATGCTTCAGAATTCCTGAGAGGACCCTGCAGGGATTGCCCAGCAGGGGCATCTGTGGAAGTAGCTAAACCCCTGTAATGATGTAGCCGCCCCTTTTCAGAGCCTGTGGTGGGCCAAGCACGGCATGGAGAGCTTCATAGAAATCCCCTAGTTAATCCTCATCACAGACCCATGAACTAAGTATCCTGTCCCCAACATCGCCACCTTTTATGTCCCAGACACAGGAGGGGTGAAGCAACTCACTGAGGCTCTAAGATCATAAAGGGTGAAGAGAAGCTTTGAATCTGCAGTCTGACCATGGTGGGGCTGCCTCGCAGGGTCTCCTGGTCTTTTGTCCCTATACTTCTTTGATCCTTACGTCAGGCCATTGTCCAACTAGGGCCAAATTCCCACCTGGCCCTTCTGAGTCAGAGCTTCCTTGTTGTAATATAAGAAGCTGTGGGTTGGACATCATTGGCCAGTGACTTGCATCAAGCAGATAAAATCAGAGAGATTCCAATCTAGCAGAACCCAGGGAGATGAACCCTAAAATTCGACATGGGCATGGACTTATTTTCGTTGCCGTGCATACTGCTAATTCTCACTCTGTCACCCCGCCTTTTATCCAGCCTAAATCTCCATTGCACCTCAGCTCACCCAGTTCCACGTGAAAATTCATCTCTCAGCTTCAGGAGATGAACTGCCTGGGCGTGCATGCACACGTGTGTGCTGCAGCTGGAGGGCAGGGGAGGGTCAGGAGGAGCAGATGGAGCTGCTGAAGATTAAAAGCACAAATGTGAGGTTGGCGGTGGACATGTGACAGCGGAGCAATGCTCAAGCTGAGCTGAATCCTCACTGGCAGGACGCCCTCGCCACAACGGGCAGTTTGTTGGAACTGGCTGGTAATAGGAGACCAGCCAGTTCCAGAATTAGGAAGACCTCTGAACTCCACACCTGGGGAGTCCTGAGTCTTGGGGATGGCTGGCAGAGATTCTCATTATGCTTCCCAATGCTCTGCTAGTACCCCGTGAGACAGCTCTGCACCTTGCTGGAGCAGAGCCCTAGATTGGTCAGAGCCTAGTCCTTCCAAGGGCTATCAGCCCCAGGGCAAGGCATTCCTCTTTGTTTTTGTCTTTTTGAAATTGAGATTACATTAGAGATCTTGTTAGAAAGAAATGAGCCATCCAGCTGGTGTCTTGCTGCCTTGTAGCTGCTTCGTGGTCAGGAGCTGAGGAAGGCTGATGCTCAGTGGGACACCTCTCCCCATTTCCAGAGCAGTGGGGAGATGAGGCTAATGATGAGTGTGTGGTTGGAGTGACAGTTCTTGGGAGCAACAGGTTTTTTCCTGGCTTGTCATTAGGGCAAAGAAGAAATAACAGGAGCATCTGCTGGGAAAGGACATGACCCCAGCACATTGCACTAGAGCAGTCAGAGGCACCTATGATTACAAGTGTAGCCCAGCCTCAGCTCTGGCATTTGGCTCCTAAGGAGGAGCACTGTTTACTAGAACTCCAGATCTGCTGGGATTGGCATTCTTAGACTGACTATCTCAGAAGTGTACAGGAAGGCCACTGTTGGCTGGAGGTGGGGTTTGGGGATGCTTAGGCATAGGATGGAGGAACAGCAAACATGGTCAAGGGCAAATACTTGTCTTCAGTGACATGGAGTGACTAATAGATAAATGGGTTGTTTGCTGGAAAGGGAGATGGAGGGAGAGAAAGGATCCTTTCGGTCTAACCATCATGGTGATTAAGCCAGCTCCCATGCTAGACGCTTGGCACATATCCAAACCAGAGACTATCAGATGGGACTATTACTCTCATTTCACAGAGACTCAGAAAAAACAAAACAAAACAAAAAAACCACAGATGTTTCATGCAAGTCACATTCAACAGGAGAGAAATGTTTCATATTAGAAAAAGTTAAAATTCATCTGAGTCTTTAGTTTGAAGTTAACTTCCGACTTATCTATTTACAGATAAGTCGGCCCCAGGCAAGGAAGTCTTAGCTTTACTTCTGTAGTGAAGACAATATCTTCGTCATGGCATCCTCGTGAGACTGCCTGTTTGTAAGGCATTTCTCTCCACCTGTATGGAAGCTGTGCAGTGGGCTTGCCACCAATATGATTATGACTCTCTGCAGGTCCTCTTAAGCACAGCAGAATGTGACATTTCACTCTTTGGGGATGGGATCCTACCTATAGCAGAGATTTTTCAGAGAGGAAGAGTGTAGGATAGTTAGAGAGGCTTGGACCTTGAACCGGGAGACCAGCCTGTTGATTCTGCATGCTGATAGCATCCCCCAAGCCCTGTTGAGTTCTCTGAAAGTGGCAGATATGGTAGCCTCTAATTTCCCTCTGTGTTCTGTTGAGCATCATACATACAATTTGCCTGCTTGAAGGAGTTTTGTTTTCAGGGATGGGCAGGTCCTGTTTTCTCTGCTGAGACCTGTCACCTGTATGCTACCCCCTGGGGGATACCGTTAGAGCACCATCTCAGAGTGACCCAGTGTGCTCTTACCAGCTGCTGACAGTTGCACCAGTCCCACAGAGAGGGCCCTGGGTTAGTAATTTTCATCCAGACTTCCAACATGCAACTGCCCAATCCATTTTTAGGAGAAAAAAAAGTTCTTAATTTTAGCCAAGTGCTGTTTTGCCAGTAAAGAATTTTTATCTTCCCAGAGGAGTGTTTCCTTTCCTTCACATTTCAGACAATATGCGGCTTTGATCCCAGAGAGGACATGATCTTATCAACTCCTCAAACCTCAACCCCTTAAGCACACAGGACGTTAGTGAAGGCCTGTAGCCTAAGAATGGCGCCTGTCATGTTTGTTCAGTAGCGTAGCTCCTAAATTACCTTTAGCTCTAATGTCAGCTAGCTTTTTGTTACCGTAACAAGTACCCATAGCAATGAATTCATAGAGTGAAAAGAAACTCCAAACCAAAGCTCCCAAGAATGGCGCCCCTGCTACCTGCCTGCTGTGTTCCTGGGTTAAGTTGCTTAACCTCTCTGAGCTGGGAACCATCAGCAAACCCAAAATAATACATATCCAACCTATCTATGCTGTGAAGGTTATATGATGCTTATTTTGGCTCACAGTTTTTGAGGCTTTAGGTTATGACTAGGTGGGTCTATGACATTTAGGCTTCTGTTAGTGAGAAACATGCTTCAATGGTAGGAACAGGCTGCAAAACCAACTTGCCCATGGTATGGTTGGAAATCTGTAGAGACCAAGATCCCATAACCAAATATCACTAACACTAACTGGCTCTAACAAAACTTCTACCACCTGTCAAGCTGAGGACCAAACTTTTAACGTGGGGGGGGGCTTTGGGGAAGCATTCTAGATCTCATATAGCCTCAATAGGTTATGCACAGGTTAAGCATAGGTAGGTTGAATATGTATTATTCTAGATTTGCCTGATGGTGCAGAGAAGCTCCGAGAGGTTAGGCAACTCACCCGTTGACACAGCAGGCAGGTAGTAGGGAGAACTATTCTTGGGAGCTTTGGTTTGGAGTTTCTTATTTTTCACTGTACAGAGCAGATCCTGCCTCCTTCCCTGAAATGGCACAATCATCGACTGCACTGAGAAGTCAGAGAACTGTTATTTACTAAACCTTTCATTTGAAAGCCCACCGGTGACCCTGGTCTGGGGGCAATGGGAAAGAAGCAGTGTCTTTGGGAATGGATCAGACAGGAGTGTAGAGTGGGTTAGGGACATAAATGTACATTCTTTGGGGTTCAGTGAATAGAAGCTTGTGTTCTGGCCCTGTGAGTCCAGAACCATCTTACACATAGAACAGGGCTGTTGTAAAGATCCTCAGGCCCAGGACTGAAAAGAGCTCCCTTGTCAGGGAGTCACTCATCACTACACAGCTCAGAGTTCAAAAGCATATGCCACAGCTGCAGATGGGATTCAGGGAGCTGCAGCCAACCTGGTGCTACCACCAGTCTCTCAAATGGCTGAGAGCTGCAGGCAGATGCTGAACTGCCACTGCCAAACACCCCTGATGTTCCCCCCAGGATCTAGTTCTCATCTACTGGAGTTGCTGCAAGGGCATCTGGGGAACAAGGCTTTTGGTTGGCTGGTTTCCAGCCTCTGTAGAAAACGAAGGAGAAAATCAGGGATATGAGTGACGGATGCTAGAGCGAGTAGTAGTGGTTTTTACTGTGGTAGCCACCTGCTCTGTCCTTCCCGGTGAAAACCCAACAGACATTGCATTCTGTAGTTAGGTATTTTAAAAGCCTTTATTGGCAGAGCAGTGACCCCCGGCACACAGTTATGTGCACATGGACACCGCGTCTCTCAAGAGTCATTCAAGTGTTTCACTGTAGAGTTGAGAATTTCTATCCCGTGAAGCGCTTGCAGTTGGACAGCAAACCTGTGGTAATCAAAATGCAGAATCCATTGGAAAGGGGCAGGGTGGAGATGAGGGAGGGAGGGTGGGATTGGGAGGGAATGAGGGAGCGGGATACAGCTGGGATACAGAGTTAATAAAATGTAACTGATAAGAAAAAAATAAAATTAAAAAAAATGTCTATTTAACATTAAAAAGGGGAAAAAAAAAGATGCAGAATCCAGGTCAATATATGTCACATTTCACAGCCACCTTCTGCAGATGGATGCTGGCTGTGAACATGGGCCATGTCACTCTAGGGAGAAAGGGGAAGTGACAGTGTCACTGGGGAGGCCTAAAGATCAAAGAGAGTAGTCAGGGTGGGGGTGGGATGGATCCACACAATACTGGAAGCCCTGGGAGTGTCAGGCGTGACAGGGTGAGCAGATGAAGCTGTGCCCTTAGGAACTCCCTCTGCCCCACCACAGCAGGATGCCACTTTGAACTTATCCTAGCTAATTGTTTCACTTTCTGCTTGATCAATCTGAGAGAGCCTGAAAGGGCTTTCAGCGGCATCCAAAATAGACTTCTCATTTTCCAGGGAGGAAAAAGGGGTGTGCAGCCCTACAGCAGGAATCATCCACACGGTCCCCCCACTTATACACAAGGGGCCATGGCACAGTGGCAGGGGCACACCCTGAAACACACACGATGGGGTGACTAAGCACTTAACAGGTCCAGGACAGGAGGCAGAGCTAAGAGAGACCAAGTCTCTTGCTCTGGCTTGCTGGGTGGCCTCAAAGGTGCTGTTCTGCGGCCCTGCCTCTCCATCGGGAAACTGTTGCCAGCACCAGTCCTCCATTTGCTTAGATCCAAGTCAATCAAACCAGTCAACCAATCAGCAAAAACAAACAGACAGACAGACAGACAGACAGAAGTCTGTTCCAGAAAAGTAAAGAAAAAGATGAGAAGCTGAGTATGGTGGTGCAGACTCCTAATCTTAGCATGGGTGAGGCAGAGGCAGGGGGATTGTGATGACCCTGAGCTACAAAGCAAGTTTCCAAGTTCCTAGCCAGGTGAAGAAGCAAGAAAAGGAGAAAAGGAAAGAAGGAAGGGAGGGACAGAGATAGAGAAAGATCAAGAGATAGAGTTAGGAGAGAGAAAGAGATATAGAGATATTGAGAGACAAGGGGACTGGAAGAGATGGGGCAGAGAGAGAAACAGAGGCAGGGTGTGTTCATCTGGATATTAAACATCCTTAAAGGTCTGTATGCTGAGGCCTTGTCCATGTTACTGTCAGAAGGTAATAGTTGCCTTAGTACATTGGGCCTAATGGGAAGAATATAGGTCACTGAGGTGTTCTCAAAAGGGAGTTGGGGAATCTGGCTTTTACTATGCCTTTCTTGGCTTGCTGGTCACCATGACATGAATGGTTCTCCTCTTCCCATTTGCACCTGACATGAGGCACTGTGTTGCAACAGGCCCGAAGCAACAGATAACCAGATATGGAAGCCTCTGAAACCATGAGCCAAAATAAGTCTCTCTTTAAACAGACATTTTTGGTATTTTTGTCACAGTGACATAATGGAGGAGAAGAGACAGCACTTGTGAGAGAGAAAGAAGGAGGATTAAGCTAAATGGAGCAGGTTGGAGGGGAATGGATGACAAGAAAACGGTAACCGTATGCATGGGACCAAACCCTGTCAAATGCATTCCTTTCTTGGGCGGTAGGCTGTGGTTTCCCCCAAGGGACCCTTCTTCCAGAGACGTTGCTCATGGGACCCTGACAGACCTGCACAGAAGGCATGAGGTAACCCCATGGAGTTCCTCACACAGTGCTTGGCTTGCCCCGTTCTTTCTGAGATCTGACCAACACTTGGGTGGCCTGGCTCAGTGGTGACCACAACAAACCTGGGCTCAGCCGTGCACAGCTTCCCCAGAGCGATGCCTGCGTTCAGCTGCACGGGTGCCTCCTGTGAATCGCTGCCTGCCAGCTTCAACAGCAATTTCACGATGTCCGTCTTCAGCAGGGAGGAGGCGGCACTGGGCACCTCCATGCAGTTGCCAAGGCAGAGGGCAGTGTTGCCCACCACAATTTCATCCTCCGAGTCAAGCAGCTTTATCAAAGTGTTGAACACTACAGGGAAATATGAGCAACTAAAGAGGCTGACAGGAGGATATGGGGGGCCGAGGGGTGGGTGGCAAGCTTCTCCAGAAACTTGGGGAAATACGTGCTCTCTCCCTATGATCCTGTACCGTGGTACAGATGGGCTTGCATAGCCTGCATGGTGGTTTAATCCCAGCACCCGGGAGGGCAGGACAGATAGATTTGTGTGAATTCCAGGCCAGTCTGATCTACATAACAAATTCTTGGCCAGCTAGAGCAACATCTGAGACTTAAATAAATAGTTCTGAGTGTCAGAAAAGTCTGCTTTCAAGATCCCCCATACTATATTGCCCGACGGCCTGAGTGAGAGGCAAATGCATCTTTTTAGAAGGAAGGTTCTTGCCCCCTGTGGGCCCCACTGTGTCAGTCACATTCAGTGTATGGGGAAAGAGGTGTGATGAACTTTAGGAAACTTCCTCTGCTGGGAGACCCCCTCTCTATGAATAGCTACAGAGATTTAGGACTTAAGTTAGATCATGGAAGAATTAGACTGCTCTTTGGTCATATGGTAACTCTGCAGCTTTCAAATCTACTGAATGAAGTGACGTCAGATACTCTCCAGGTTAACTTTATAAAGCAAACTGGCCTCAAGGCCAAAATTCCAGTTGTTTTCTTGTGGTTGAAGGTGCTTTGTTTGGCCCTCCATCCGTGAAGGAGGCTGGGGCTAGGCCAGTTCCAGCATCACTATGGAAACAATCCAGGTTAGCTTGCGGGTGGAGGGAGTTGTCCAGTGTCTGCCCGTGATCTTTGAGCTGCTTGGCATTTTACCCAAGCATAGACCAAAGGCCAATGAAACAGTCCGTGATGGGAGGTGAGCTGACATCCTGTAGTGTAAACACTGCGAGGGAGTGAGGCTGCCTGCCTCTCCTCCCTGCTCAGCCTTAGCTCGCTCTGCAGCTCCCAGGCTGGATCCCCCCCCCCCCCCCCGGGCTGTGGGCTTCCTTAATGAAACTCTCACTTACTTTTATCAAGTCTCATTAATTCTTCTCGAGCTGGATGATAGCTGTTTGTGCAGATAGCCAGTATCTTTATGGCATAACGCGATGCTGTCTGGCCTCCCATCTAGGTTTCAGAACAAGATCAGTAAACCAACTTATCAAGGTTTTAATCACTCTTGCCTAGATACCTCAATGATAACAGTGCCAGCAGCCTCCTTGCCTTCTAAAAGAGAATTAGATGAAGCATGGCATGTGCTTCTTAGGTGAACAAGGATGGAGTGTTGCTTGTATCCACCTGTCCACCTAGGCCATGCCCAGGGTTGTCAAAGGAACTTTTATTAGTCTGTTACAATTGTTGTCTTGGAGGCCTACTGCCTCCCCCTGCTAACCTAGGCCTAGTCCTAGAAGCTTTTAGGACTAAGCTAACCTAGGCCTACAGCATTTTCAGCCTCTGAGGCTAACTGCTTAATAAGCTCACCTTTTCTCCTTTTTACTGAGCTCATAGCTGGATTGTTCAACTCAGCTCTTGTGGCTCATACTCTTCTCCCAGCTGACTTATTTAATCTGGCCTTTCTCTCAGCCTCTGAATTGCTCTGCTTGGCCTCCAACTAACTTCAGCAATCTTTTCTAATGTTCTGGCTCCTTCTCATTCTCTGGCTTGTTCCATATTCACCTGTGCTCTTCTCTGCACCCTATTACTGTCCTGGTAAAACTGCCTCTTTCCTCTCTCATTGCCCTTTAAGTAGCTTCTCTTTCCTCTCTCTTCTTGTGAGAGTTGGGTGTATCCTATTATGTCAAGTCTTTCTCTGATTCGTCACTGTTTCTGCCACTCAATTAGACATCACTTTCAAACATGGGTGCTTCATTCTACAAACTTTCTTCACCTTCATTGTTTGGGATTAAAGGCATGTACCACCACGGCTAAGCTTTTCTTTACCTGATACTTGCTCTAAACCAGGCTAACCTTGAACTCAGAGATCTGCTTGCCACTGTCTCCTGGATTAAAGGTGTGTCTGTATTCCAGCCAGGTCACACAAACCTAGAAGGTCTTTGGATGTGATCTCTTGCCAGA
This sequence comes from Psammomys obesus, assembly GCF_907164565.1. Lineage (NCBI taxonomy): Eukaryota > Metazoa > Chordata > Mammalia > Rodentia > Muridae > Psammomys > Psammomys obesus. Next base: position 11,239,728 of record NW_026596039.1, read on the forward strand.
ACAGCCATGTTCTGAATTAATATTCCTCTACATAGGGTAGAAATACAGGCCTGTCTCCTACATATATGACACCACTTAGGAGGTATGAGAGACTGTCATTGACAACAGTGATACTGTTCAGTAGCAGACATTTGCCCAAAGGGAAGCAAATGCCACTGTGCCTCCCCAACCCCTCCCCATCCTTAGGTATTTGGCCTTTGGAGAATAAGGGTTGACAGTTTTTGTGAAGAATCACGAACTGAAATCATTGTAAGAGGTAACAATTATGCAATCATAACCCATAATATCAGGGTCTTTAGGATGTGTGTGTGTGTGTATGTGTATGCGTGCATCCAGCAGTCTCTGACATAGCGCCAAAAATAGGATTATTAAAAACAGGCACTGACCAAGTATCAGTCTTAACTGAGACCCTTCACCCTGCCTCCTGTTGTCTGCCCTACCCTGGTAGCACCTTCTTCAGTCTGGAGCTTGCTTTCTACCCTACTCAGACCAAGGATTTGTGCTGCTGCAGCCCTGGCATGAGTGAGTGGGCCTTGCAGAGCATGGGTGTGATCTAGAGGTAGCAGCCTGATAATTTCCTTTGCCTTTTCCAGTGAATCTAGTTCCTCACTCGGATTCACTGCACTCACTTCATTCCAACATCCTCTGGTCACATGACAATTCTGCAGCTTCCAGAGCCCACAAATGGAGTTACAACTGGTGCACTCCAGGTAAGGACAGAAGGTACCAGCAATCCATGAACAAAATAATTGGCTTAAGAAACCTTGCAGAAAGCCATTCAAGGACAGAGGCTGCATGTTTCAAAGCTGGGCTTGGAGGGCAAGCATTTTTTTTTTTTTAATCACTGTGGCTGAGAACAATTTGCTTTTTCATTCAGTGGTCTCTGTCACTGTTTGGGGTCCTGTCCAGGCGGACAGGCAGAAGAGGCTCTCTGTTCAGGAAGGGACGACATCTTGACATGTTAACTGACCAGAGCCCAGCTTCATCTGCTCTCTGAGTTGAATGGGTGACCTCAGGACATTTAAGAACTTGTAAACAGTGGAGTTACTTTACCCTCAGGAATTTAATCATTTTCTTCACAACCCCTGCTGTCACGGCCTCCTCCACGATGGTTACAGAGGTAGACAGGGTCCGGCTCAGAACACCTGCAGCTCTCTGAGGGGACACAAGGAGGATGCTTACACATCCCTTCCTGAAATGCTGACAACTTTAAAAATTAACGAGGAGGAAGAAGTTAGGCAAGAGCAATCATTTGTATTGGAAGCCAAATTTATCCCTAGAATTTTGAATGATATAATGGCCAAAGAATACCTAGTGAACATGGTTCTTTTTTAAAATAAACCTGCCAGGTAAGCAGCTAAAAGAGCTGGAAATACTCTCTCCCAGAACAGAAGCCCAGTGTAGTTCTGCTTTACACAGGGCCAAGCCAGCTCAATCCTTTCTGGGTGCCTCCCAGACCGCAGCATCAGCAGAGAAGATGCTCTCCTTCCAGGTCTGACCTTTGGAGTTTTCAGTTTTCATGTATCTAAAGATAAATCCTTACAGATCTTTGTCTTTTGTTTCGACTTCCTGGAAGATCTCATTTGCTTTATTTCCCAGCTTTCACTTCATTTAAAAAGTTTTAGAATTATAATTATTTATTATTGGTGTGGGTGTGTCACAATGCTCAGGTGGAGGCCAAGTGAGGGGACAGCTTGAGAAGGTCTGAAGCCAATCTTTCTGCCTGAAGTTCTTAAAGGGCTGTTTTCTGATACCTGTCCTGGATGTTACCTTGTCTGGCTAGGTTTTAGGTCCTGCACTGATAGAGAAGTGAGTAACTGAAGAGTGTACCCTAAGGTAATGGCCAATGGCCTCCTGAATTGTGTCAACATTCTTCATGTCCTTGGGTTCCTAGGCTCTACAAAATTCACATGCATATGTTAGCGGAGCACCAGAAGTTCTCAGATTAAAGGAAAAATTTGGCATTTGTGTGTTTGCGGGCATTGAGGAGTCCACCTACACGGTACCTCAGTCTACTTTTTGGAGAACTTACTGTTAGGATCCCTCCATCCTGGCTGTTCAGTAGAGACAGGCACTTTCGGCTCATCTCCACAGTCCATGCCTACAAACGTGGGGATAAGGGAAAACAGCTTTAAAGCTGACAGTCAGAATCCTCTGCAGTGTTTTTTCAATCAAACAGAGCCAACCACTCTCTGTCTGAGGCTCACAACACCCATGCCCTTGTTTCTCTACAAGAGCTTCTTTTATAGCTTCCCTATCTGTTTCCTCTAGTTCCGGACCGTGATTCCATAGCAGAGCACATGTTTTATTTGTCTGGAAATAAAGCATGTTCTGTGTGTGGACAGTCCTCTGAATGAACGCAGGAGTGACTCTGGCCCACAGCAAAGTGAAAGAGCCTCCCTCCATCCCTTCATATCTCCAAGCTGCTAATGTTGAGGGCCACAAGCCTCTGTTCACTTTGTGAAAACATGAACAAGTCAAGCAACACGATATGGGCAGTCTCTCCCAGGGACCCATGGAGGGTGACAAGAGCACTGTACCTTAGAGAGGAAGGGGCCCTCAAGACACAGGTTCATGATGAGTCCTAGGAGGGAATACATGACCTCTCTGAACAGGTCCATGTCCTCCTCACACTTGACCTGAAAACAAAATAAAAGTGATCATCTTGCAGCTTTTCACGGTCATCTCTTGCCTTAGATGAGTGTCTTTAGATACCCATACTCCTTATATTGTCAATATCATGAGCTTGGATGGTGGTGGAAGCACAGACATCAGTTCTAGGAATTGGCATCAACTTAAGGGCAACAGAAGGTGTCTCAGGTACGGTGGCTATGGTGCTCTGGCTCGGAAGGCCCTGGGTTTGCACTGAAACCTGGGCTGTGGAAGTGGATGATCAGCTCCATCAGAAAAGCCTCCACATCTCCCTAGGTCGAGGAGACTTGATCTATAGGACTGTGGAGGCCACTCCCTCCACCAAACCTACAGGGGATAAGCCAAAGGGACCCTAGTCCCTGAGAAACAGAACAACTGTAAAACCAGGGCTCCACATGAGGATGGGAGACCAACTTAGACTAGGAAGGCTGTGATTACATACCAGGAGGTCCAAACAGGCATCCCCAAATTCTTCACAGCCCAACAGGTGCCTTCTGGCTGTAGACTCAGCACTGATGTTTCCCATCAGGGCAATGCACTGGCAGAGGGCCGAGGGGCTGGTTAAACTGGGCTCTCGTTTCTACAAGCAAATTCAGAGACATCTCAGACAGCAGATAACCAATGCCGCAGGATTTTCTGGAAGTACCCCTTGCTCACCAAAAGGCTGGGGGACAAACAGCTAACCTGATGTCACACCGTGACATCAATGAAGTCACCCTCATCACAGGATGGAGTCACTCACTTGGCTTCTTCCCCAACCAGCTGCAAAACATTGGGGTGTGGTAATGCTCCTCCAGGGTCTCCTGAACTTTCTATGGCAGACACAGCATGTTCTCCAAGGAGAGCCCTCACTCCTTCCCTCGTATTGCTACCCTTGTCTTGGTGGGGTGATTTCCACCCGGGGAACAAAGTCACAACGTGTCCTGAAGACACACTTTGTGCTGGGAGGGCTCTGAGGGAGAGCAGCTGGCTCTACTGCCGTGTCAGATGCAACCCACGGGCAGCGGTTTCCCCTGCAGCCAGCCCTGTCCATAGGCCACTTTTATTTGTCCTGCCTGCAGTTGTTTTAATAAGTGAGAGCAGTGTAAATTCCAGCTGCGAATAAATGACTAATCAAGCTGAGAGACAACAAGGGAGCTGGGATGTAAATTGTGTTTCAACAGTTCTGTCCTGTATCTGCCACAGAGGAGACAACTGGGGGTTTGCTCACCAGAACACCTGTGAGTGCAGGGAGGACACTCGGAAGGTTGGCCCGGAACCAGACTTGGAATCTGTTGAGAGAACATCAGCCAGGATAGTTTTTAAATTATACAAACTACACCAGGAGGCTGGCATCTCGGGTGATGCCTCAGAGAGTTACAAACAGGGTCTGCGTGACTTACGGTATGCATTCATAATTCATTCTGTGCGCCTAAGATTAAAAGTCACTGGGTTTGTCACATGACTTTAATTTTTCTCAGCCTAGGAAATCATCTGTCATGTGAGGCAGCAGGTCTCAAACAATGGCTCTTGTTGGGAGAAGTTGCTGGACTCTCCAGCTTCTGCCGAGTTGTCTGCATTCCCTTCTCCTTGCTCTGGGACTATGTGTCCCGTGTGCCCAGCGCAGGTAGGAAACCATGAATGCATGTTTACTCATCACGGCCACAGGAAGGCCCAGACACATATCACCACATGCTGGTGCCACATTCTAGGCCTGCAGCCCACCCCAGCTGGTCCACCTGTGAGCATGGGAGCTCTCTCTTCTATGACTACTTCCAGGCAAGCCTCACAGTGTGTGCAATGGATGTTTTAAATGCTCATAAGAAATGACTTAAGAATTTGTAGCTATTCTGAAATCTAGGATTTTTACCATCTCCTCCTTAGCAGCTAAAAACAAAACACAAAGCAGGAAGAGATAACTACTCAGTATCATTGGCAACCCAGTAGGAGGCTACGTTTCCCTGTTCTTTCTCCTAGGCTTGCTCACTTACATCATTCAACACAGATTTGCCAGCAGTTTACTGTGTACCAGGTGCAAGAGCCAGGAAGCTTTTCTGAGCCATAGCTGACACGCTCACTGCAAGAAGCTCTGTTGTCAGTAGTCACTCTCCTATTGTCTGGATGAGACTGGTCCCAGGACACTATTAATATCAAGCTGTGCAGATGCTCAAGTCCCTGACATAGAATGACACAGTATTTGCATATACCCTACATAACCTACAGGGAACTTCACAGCATCCCTCATCATTTGTAGTTACGGTACTGAAACAATGTAAGCGCTACATAAATGCCCATCATATGTGTCGTTTAGAAACCGATAAGCAAAAGGGTCTGTCCAGGTTCAGTACTGAAGCAGTTTTTAGAAGTACTTTTGATCCGTGGTTGATTAAGTCCACAGATGCAGAATTAATAGAATCAAGGGCTAATTGTGAGTTATGTCTTCCAAGTCCACTGACGACCAGGTTACTGTCCACCTGGAGGGGACTGGGATGAGAGTGGATGGCCATCGGCCTCTGGAATCCATCAGTGTCCTTACTCAGCAAATCTTGTAATGCTCACCTGGAGAATCTGGCTAGTCTCTGTAGATGCTGGCATTTTTTTTTCAAAGATCACACAGCTTAAAAGAGGCTGAAGAATTATTAATTTAAAGAAACAAAACAATTACCTTTCTTCCAGAGACAAATCTGTGAGTATTCCAATGGCTGTATTGGACTTCCTGTCTGAGAAATCAAGAAATGACAGCAATGCTTCATACAGTCTGCAAAGAGCCATTAAAAACACAGAACTCAGAATGGGATGTCTTCTGACCCCCAGCATCTTCAGTAAGGTGCCCTCGTAAGGAGCCCAGGAAAACCTGAGCATGTGGGAAGTAAAAGTTAAAAGGATGGACCTGCCATACCCACCCAGGATCCACAGACGCCATCCTTCATGGATGGCTCCAGCACTTCATGTAAATTCCCAGGTAGATAAACAGTTTTAATGTAAGTTCGCTAATTAACCAGACACCAGCTTGGAAGAAGTTTCTGTTCTACCCTGTGGCCCTGTCTCTGTTGAGCACATTAACTCGGACGACATCTAAATGGCACAGTTCCTAATATACTCATAACTAAAGTGGGAGGGCCCCCTAATAAGACAGGTGATGGAATAAATATTTAACAAGATCTTGACAGGCTGCTTAATATAGCGTATGGTTTTAATAGAGTTAAGAGACCTGTACTGAAAGCTGGAGATTGAAGGTGAAGAACAGAGCTGGGAGCCTCACTTTGGTTACTGATTCCTACAGAAATGATTCAAGGGCTTTGAGATGCTTGTAAACAGATTCTGGGCAAACAGTCCAGTTCAGCTGCCAGAAAAAGCTATGCAACCTCAGGCTGCCCAAAGAGGACTTACTGTCAGCACACCAGAAGAAAAGGTGATGATCCCCCTCCGGCAACCCAAGCATTGCCGGCATGCTGTGCACAGTGCTCAGCACCTCGCTCCTGGCCGCAGCGGCACGTGTGCAAATAATGAAGGAAAGCGTTAGGAATGTGCTGGAACAGACTCATGCTAAGGGCCTCAGAGTCTCCGTGGCAGAATGTGGTGAGGGCATAAAGGTGAAAGGGCTTCAGTGCTATATGATGTCTACGCTGCATCTTCAGAGAACAGTGATGGTTATTATTATTTATTCATTCAACTAGTTCTAAAATACCATTGACTACTGTCCAGGCAATGAGGTAGGTTCTAGGAACATAAATAAGAAACCAGACACTTTTTTTTTTCTGGCATCAGGGAGCTTGCAGGCCAATGTCAGGCACATGGATATAGGACACATCAGACAGAATACCCTGAGGTACTCAGACCATAAGGCGTCTTTGGGACACCCCACTGCTCCTTGCCGTTAGCGCTGAGGGTGCAAGGGGAGAACGGGGAGCAGGGAGGTGAGAGACCCAGACAGAGGCCAGTTCATGATGGGCCTTCCAGAGTCTTCTACAAAGTTTGGGTTAAACTCTGCCTTCTCCCAAGTGTGAGGAGTAGATGGGTGATGGTGGGGGGGCTTGGGAGATGTACAGATTCCGGGACTACCCTAACTTCAGCTCTCCGTGAGACTGCAGTTTAGCCAGGTTCCAGGTGACTCTCGTGAATTAAAATTATAGTCTTCCAGGCAATGAAGAGTCATGTCACAATTTTAAAAAAGGAAGAGGACCAATGCGCATTTTAGAAGCATCTCTTTGCTGGTTTAATGGAGGCCAGATTGGAGGAGGTAGGACTCAGGGACAGAGAGTCCCACCAGGGAAATGTGTGGTTGTTCTGACTATAAAGGTCATGGGACTGGGAGTTGGGAGGCAGTGGCAGGGTGAGAGGTACTAGTCAGTCCTAACCCTAACCTTAAGAGAAGGCATAGACTCTCTCTTAAAATCACAGTCAGGAAAGGAGCCAGCATAGGATCCTGGGATCCCTAACTTGGATTACGGCACAAGGAAGGTTGATACAGGAATCCAAGAAGGAAAGCTATGAGGTAGGAGGAGGGACAGGGTGGATGATATCAACAGCTATGGCATGAAGTCTGAGAAGGGTCTGGTCAAAAGGACCAAATGCCTCAGAGCAGTGGAGTGACAGCAAGACAGAAAAGAGCCTAAGGTTGACTATTTGGGAGTGTAGCAGGCACCCACTTTTAAGGTACAGAATCTAGGAAGGACCGAATCACCTGATGATTGGCAGAGAAAGTGTCATGCTTGAACTGGAAAAGCCTCGTTTGGGGCCCCTAATGCTGGGAAATGGCAGAATTTGATGTTCTCTTTAGACTCTCCACAGTCTGGGCTGGCCTTGGGGCAGACAGCCACGGGATAGGCAACCCACAGTCAGGGTAGCTCTAGAGGTAGACTGGTTACCTGGAGCAGGAGTTGGGAGGGGTGTTATTACATCCTTACCAGCTGGGAAGACCTCCAGTCTGGGAGCTATCCTAATACCTAGCTCAAATCTAATGGGGACAGATGCAGTTAAGATACTGAGTCTTCCCCAGAGGGGAGTGTGCAGGCACTGGGTTGGGCCACTGCAAAGGGGCCCCCATGCTGGATGGGGCATGGTTAGATGGTGTTTCTGAAGTTCAGGTGTCTCTAAGCTTCTGCAAATCCCATGCCTCCTCAGGAGTGTACTCTAGTGTTCATCCATCAGAAATAATTTGCTCTGGAATTAGTCCAAATTCCTCCTCTACCAATTTAGCTCTATTTTCTTGGTCTTGAAGATGAATTCTGATGAACCTGAATAGCACCGAGGGCAGACAACCCTCGGGGTCATCCAGGTTTATCCTTAGATGACATAAGCAAGTAAGCTCCCTCACCTTGTGACAACACACTTCTCCTGAGTGCTCTGATTACCTACAGAGGACAGTGTGTCCCTCTCCACCTCATCTTGATCAGAGGCACATTTTCTGCTCTCTTGATGAGCGGTTGCCTTGGTGGATGAACCACAGTTGAGAGTATGGGCTCAGGGAGCCAATTATTTCACTACTGTCTCAGTGTAAGACTCTAAGACTCTCTACCCCAAAGAGAGAAAAACGATCATTAAAACATGAGGTTTACTTCAACTATCGGATAGGGACGCTGGTGGCTCTTCTTACTGTGGTAGAGTTGTTAGCTGGCCAGCTTCATGATGGCCATGTCCCCTTCCAATTTGCCTTACTCTGGTACAGAAGCCATGCTTCTGGGTAGCCTGGGACAAAGTTCTACCAAACAGTGGCCTTTTTTTTTTTTTTAATGAAAAGGGAACATCTAGCGGGAGCTAAGCTGTGTTAAAACAGGGATATGAGGCTTGACGTAACTCCAAAGGATAAGAAAAGATAACGGGAAGGACAGAGATCCTGACCTTGGAGTCTTCAAGCTACAGGTTGTTGTCTTTGATCGTTTATTATCACGTGGGGAAAACAGGCCAGGCTCTGCTTGGCTTAAGCTCCTTTGGGGTAAGCTGTTTGCATAAGACAGGAGAAAGAGATCTAAACTGACATGGACCAAGCAGGGTTTTTTGTTTGTTTGTTTTTGAAGGGCAGAGGGTGATGTGCTAAGGACTGAACCCTAACATGCACTAGGCAAGGGCTCTCCCATGATACCATCTGCCTACCCTATCACACTTCCATACATTTGTTTATATTACACAATTATATGTAACATGTAATAGCTAGAAATCTATTATAGAAATATAAATATATATTCATTATAGAGAAATATATATTTAAATATTAAATATAATTTATGTGTATGTATGGCGCATAGTCACATGTGGGTATTCTAAGGGGCCAGAGACTACATCAGATCTGCAGCTAGAGCTATGGGTGGCTGTGAACTGCTTGATATGGGTGCCAGGAATTGAACTCAGGTCCCCTGCAAGAGTAGTACATGTTCTTCACTGCCAAGTCATCTCTCCAGTCCCCCACCATCTCTTTATGTTCATTTCAAGTGTGCAGTACAGACAAGACTTGCCCCAGGCCAAAAAAAAAAATGAAAAGACAGGAGGATTAAACACTGGACTATGTGAGTCTTAAACCCCAGTGCTTCCTAAGCCCTGTTGCTGCCTGCTCACAACATCTGGGGAGAAAGGTGACCTGACGTGCCTCCGTGAGGTGCGCAATGTTCTGTCCTGCTTCAAACAACCTTGCTCCACCACAGAGAACCAATTATGTCTTCTTCGCACTTGCCCAAAGATGGACATTGGCAAAACTAGTGGACCTGAAAGCAATAAGCTGAGGTCTCCCTGCCGATATGAAATTAGGCAAGACCATATGGACCAACGTGGGCTACAATGCCCAATGATCTCCAAGACACTGGAAAAGTTCAAGTTGAGACTCTAGCAATTCCAAGACAGCTTGGGGCAAAAGTGTAAGACAACCACAGCTCTAGCTACCCAGAGATAAAAGATGGTTTGATAGAAAATAACATGTGATTGAGGTGAGTTGATGGCTGCAGAGTCTTCTGAAAAGTCAACATGCTTTCGGAGACGTTCACCAGCAGTCCACCTGCCTGGTGGGCAGAGCTTCCGGCTTGCCAAGGCCATCCTGGAAGCCACTGGGGCAGTGACTGGATGGAAACAGGAAGATGGAGACCACCCTGTCCTTGGTACACAATGAATTCCTCATCAGATGGGCAGGTGAGAGGGGCTCAGTCTGCTCCAGGGAGATCTGGCTCCTTTTCGTTCATAGGACAGAGGGTGGGGCTGGGCTCCAGAGAACAAGCACCAGGGGACAGCTGGGTGATGTGGCCTTGTCACTTGCTGTAGCTTCTCCTGCCCGCTCTGGGAACTGGGCAGCAAGACTCCCTTATGTTACCACACACCAAAAATTAAGATGGCGGTGAAGAAATCTGGCAGATTAGTTTCTGAAGTTACATCTGAAGCGTTTACAGTACAGGCTACTGTAAATGCTTTTTCTATCTGGTTAAGCCATATGAAACAGTTGATGTTCAACTTCTCTGATCTGAAAAAAGTGGCGTGGCAATTGCATATGGTCAAATTTATAACCGGAAAACAAGTAAGCAATGTAAATGAAAAAGTAAATCAAATAGGGGCTGAGAGAGAGCGAGCTCAGTCAGTAACGGTGCTTGCTACACAAACCTGAGGACTGAGTTTGATCTACAGCACCCCACAAAAAATGGTTTGTGGTGGCACACACCTGTGCTACCAGCACTGAGGAGTCCTAGGCAGGTCGCTGAGGCTTTTTGGCTGGCCCGCCTTGGCTAAACAGGGATCCCTGGTGCTAGTGACAGCAATATATCCGGACAAACAAGGTGGATGGCTCCTGAAGAACAACACCCAAGGTTGACCTCTGGCCTCCACAAGCATGCATATACTTGTGCAACTTTACACACAAGCGCACTCATGTATATATGTATACTTGCCTCATGCAGGCACTTGCACACTAGCGCGCGCGCACACACACACACACACACACACACACACACACACACACGTATGCTTATATACAAACATATTAACACATACATCTGTCCTTCCACACTAAAAAAAAATAATCAACAAATACAATTAAATTTTAAGACTTTTAAAAGCACAGACAGAAATAGTCACTAGGGTGCATGTAAGTTGTTTTAGAAAGTCCTTTTAGGAGGCAGGCACAAACTATCCCTATCTGTCTCAATCTTGGAGAAAACCTCATTAAAAACAAAACAAAACAAAACAAAAAAACACTTGTTTTATTAATTGAAATGCCTGAAGGACTTGAAAAGCAAAACACTAGTATTACGTTAAACAGAAGAGCAGAGGAGGAGCGAGGGGGAGAGACAGGGTAGCTGGGCCTGACTCTAACAGCGCAGAAGCAAGTGGTCCATTTCCAGGCTGGACTCTCTGTCTGCCTATGGAAATTCTGCCCCTGACAAGTTCAATGGTCTCTGCTTGTGCAGAATCGAACCTTGGCATGGTCCTGAGTTTAGCCGGCAGCTTGTCTGAGAACCCTCCTGATAGGGCTCCCCTCAAAGGCTCGTGTCGTTTTGTCTTTCATGAAGATTCATGACAACCTGATGGCAACTAGACACCAGAGACAGGAAGTATGGGCAGCTTGACCTTGTCTACTTAGTGGTGACCTCGGGGTCATAAGGAAGATCCCACTGGCAAAGGCTTACCGGGTCAGGTCAAGGTGCTTGATGACGTGTTTCCGGCCATTCTCCGTTTGGGTGAGCTGCAGCAGTAGGGCCAGGCTCTGCTGTTGAATGATCAGGATTTTGGAGGTCATGAAGGAAGGGAGCAGCTTGGCCATATCGGGGTGGGTCACAAGCAGGCGCTGGTTTTCCTCTGCAGAATACAGGGGTTATCAGCCTGGAGCTGCCACGACAGCATTTAAGCCAGTTCTGTTGCCCACCGCCCTGAAGGGAAGCTGGCTCTTATTAATACATTTGCCAGGCAGAATAATGACCCATAAGAACCGGACTCAGCAAAAACCTTCTGTATCAGAATAAGCAGAGTGATGACCCTTACTGATAACTAGCTCCTGTGGCCCTCAGCTTCTTCATCAGGAAGATGAGGGCAACGACCCACCTGGTTTTATGACGATTCAGCCTGCCACTGCCTGACGGTGCTAGACAGAGATCGGCTTTCATAGATTACTTACATTGTTGTCGTTATTATAAAATTTTCTCAGTGGGTGGAACATGGGAATGAATAAAGGAAAAGCATTTATCTTAACTGGAATATAATCAGAGCATCAGTCTTCAGAAACTGGAGAGAGCAACCATTCGTATTCTTGCCAGGAAACTATGATATCATGTGAGTACTCTACCTCCATCCTCTACCGTGAGCTCTTTCCAGAGCTCTAACAGTGAAATTCAATGACATTGAGTTTTGACTGCTTTGCGTTCTGAGCAGGCAGCAGGGAGCAGACAGAACACAGGCAGGAGCATGGGGATAAGTAATGAACCTGACAGCAACTAGACACATTGGCAATAGGACACACTGGAGGGATGGTGTCGTGGCTTCAATCTGAAACATGCTCAAAGGTTTCAGGGCTAAAGTTTTGGTTGCTTTGATTTTGAGAAATAATGATCTCCAAGATGTGACAGTTTTAGTGCAAGTGCCCCCCATAGGCTAATATATTTGAAAGCTTGGTCCCAGTAGGTAGACCTGTTTGAGAAGGATTAGGAGGTGTGACCTGTTGGATGACGTGTGTCACTGTGGATGTGCTGGAACTGAATTCTCTCCTCAACCCAACAAGATGCAATTGATGCATTCTCGTGTTTCTGCTTTGTCACATTCTCCGGCTTCTTTAAAAATGGCTTTGTGTTTATTGAGTTGGGCATGTCAAGATTCCCTGAGCTTCAGCTTAGAATATGCTTACCCCAGTTTAGAATATTTTTTAGATATTAAAACAACATACTTCCAAGGCTCACAGAAACAGAAGTACCTGGGTTATTATGCCTGATTCACAGGGGGAAAACACAGCCTTTCTCACCTTCTTTCAGGATCTTGGCAAACATACAGCCCTGAGCAAGGGACTTTGATACTTCCTGTTTTGTTTTGTTTTATTTTGGTGTGGTGTGTGTGTGTGTGTGTGTGTGTGTGTGTGTGTGTGCGCGCGCGCGTGTGTGCAAGCAGGCCAGAGGACACCTCACATGTCTCCTTAGGCATCATTTAAGTCTTTTCTTTCTTTTTTCTTATGACATCTTACTGACCTGGAAATCACCAAATAAGACAGTCTGGCTGACCTTCAGCCATATTCCCAGCATGCCACCACACTTTGTTTTTGGTTTTTCTGTTGTTGTCAATGAGGGTTCTGATCTCAAACTTCAGTGCTTGGCTTTATCTGCTGATCCCTACCAGATAAACTTCCTGATAAACTAGCTGTCTATGGCCTAGGTCCTTTCACGTACTAAAACAAAGGAGACTGCCTCCTCATACTTGGCTTGTACCTTGCACATGCTACTTGCAGGCTCTACGCTGTCATTATCCTCATTTCTAGTTTCCCTTCTTAAGAGCAAACTCATTGTTATGAAACACTTTTTTTTTTCGATTAAAAAATAACTTAAAATCTTGATATGCTCAGAAGCCAAAAAAGTGACTAAGAAAGATTGTGCAAAGACTTAATGAACTCCGGAAGACACTGTATGAAGAAAGGAAAGAGTTGACAAAATAAAATTCTTCTGGCATTTTCCTATTTCAGTAACAGATGCTAGTCAGTGTCCGAAGACACTGACAGTCATATATCTCTAGATGCTGCAAGAGATGCTATGGTCAGCAAAAGGAAGTATCTTTAAACAGCCGAGCAAGGAAGCTATCTATCCTCAGTGCTCAGGGCATGAGCAGAAGCCATGATTCTGCAGAGCAGAGAAAGACCCTGGGGGCAGGCACTCGTTATGTTGACAGTGATCTTGCCCACTCCAGGAGGAAAAAGAGGAGGAGGAGGAGAAGGTGGGGGCTGGGGAATGAATTCAATATAGAACTTGCTTTTGACCCACATACTTTTTGGAAGGAAAAGGCCTGGAAGTGTGGACACCAGTTCTCCCTTCCCTGACCTCTACCACGGTGGAGCATGCAGCTCTCACTTCTGGGACACACAACTAGCAATCAACAGTGAAGAGCCAGGCTTACCATTGTCGTCGCACACTGCTTGCCAGAGCTTTAAAACGGCCACGCAGACAACCTCCTCAACTGCATCTTTCCCTTCTGAGAAGAGGCACCTGGAGAAGACAGGGAGCACAACGTGGATTCTGAGAATCTTTTTACCCCCAGACTCACCAAATACAGACTTAAGAGAAGCTTTTTCTTTTTTTTATTCTTTATTAATTACACTTTATTCACTTTATATCCCCCCTATGTGGTTCCCTCCCTCCTCCCATCCCAATCCCTCCCTTCCTCCACCCTCTGCATGCATGCCCCTCCCAAGCCCACTGATAGGGGAGGTCTCCTTTTCCTTCCTTCTGATCCTAGTCAATTAGGTCTCATCAGGAGTGGCTGCATCTGTAGCTTGGTAAGGCTGCTCCTCCCTTGGGGGAGCTGATCAAAGAGCAGGCCAATCAGTTCATGTCAGAGACAGTCCCTATTCCTATTACAATGGAACCCACTTGGATACTGAACTGCCATGGGCTACATCCGTGCAGGGGTCTTAGGTTATCTCCATGCATAGTCCTTGGTTGGAGTATCAGTCTCAGGAAAGACCCCTGTGCTCAGATTTTTTGGTTCTGTTGCTCTCCTTGTGGAGTTCCTGTCCTCTCCAGATCTTACTGTTTCCCACTTCTTTCATAAGATTCCCTGCACTCTGCCCAAAGGTTGCCCATAAGTCTCAGCATCTGCATTGATAGTCTGCAGGGCAGAGCTTTTCAGAGGTCCTCTGTGTCAGGCTCCTGACTTGTTCCTGCTTTTCTCCTTCTTCTGATGTCCAGCCTCTTTGCCTTTCTGGATAGGAATTGAACATTTTAGCAAGAGTCCTCCCTCTTGATTCATTTCTTTAGGTGTACAGATTTTAGTAGGTTTATCCTATATTATATGTCTATATGAGCGAGTATATACCATGTACATCTTTCTGGTTCTGGGATAGCTCACTCAGGATGATCTTTTCCAGATCCCACCATTTACCTGAAAATTTCATGATTTCCTTGTTTTTTATTGCTGAGTAATACTCCATTGTGTAGATATACCACAATATGTGCATCCATTCCTCCACTGAGGGGCATCTGGGTTGTTTCCAGCTTCTGGCTATTACAAATAAGGCTGCTACAAACATGGTTGAGCAAATGTCCTTATTGTGTACTTGAGACCCTTTTTGGTATATGCCTAGGAGTGGTATAGCTGGATCTTGAGGAAGTGCTATTCCTAGTTATCTGAGAAAGCGCCAGATTGCTTTCCAGAATGGTTGTACAAGTTTACATTCCCACCAGCTGTGGAAGAGGGTTCCCCTTTCTCCACATCCTTTCCAGCATGTGTTGTCTTTTGAGGTTTTGATCTTAGCCATTCTGATAGGTGTAAGGTGAAATCTTAGGGTCGTTTTGATTTGCATTTCCCTGAGGGCTAATGAGGTTGAGCATTTCGTTAAGTGTTTCTCTGCCATTCGATATTTCTCTATTGAGAATTCTCTGTTTAGCTCTGTACTCCATTTTTTAATTGGATTACTTGATTTTTTTGCTGTTTAACTTCTTTAGTTCTTTATATATTTTGGATATTAGTCCTCTGTCAGATACAGGGTTGGTGAAGATCCTTTCCCAATCTGTAGGCTGTCGTTTTTTTCTGAGGACAGTGTCCTTTGCTTTACAGAAGCTTTTCAGTTTCATGAGGTCCCATTTATTGATTGTTGCTCTTAGAGCCTGTGCTGTTGGTGTTCTGTTCAGGAAGCTGTCTCTTGTACCAATGAGTTCAAGGCTCTTCCCCACTTTTTCTTCTAAGCAGTTTACTGTGTCTGGTTTTATGTTGAGGTCTTTGATCCACTTGGACTTTAGTTTTGTGCAGGGTGTAAGTATGAATCTATTTGCATTTTTCTACATGTAGACATCCAGTTAGACCAGCACCATTTGTTGAAGATGCTGTCTTTTTTCCATTGAATGGTTTTGGCATCTTTGTCAAAAATCAGGTGTCCATAAGTGTGTGGATTTATGTCAGGGTCTTCTACTCGATTCCATTGATCCACCATTCTATTTCTATGCCAGTACCATGCAGTTTTTAGTATTGTTGCTCTACAGTATAGCTTGAGATCACGGATGGAGATACCTCCTGAAGATCTTTTACTGTAGAGAACTGTTGTAGCAATTCTGGGTTTCTTGTTGTTCCATATCAAGGTGAGAATTTTTCTTTCAAGGTCTGTAAAGAATTATGTTGGTAATTTGATGGGAATTGCATTGAATCTGTAGATTGCTTTTGATAAGATGGCCATTTTTACTATATTAATCCTGCCAAGCCATGAGCATGGGAGATCTTTCCATCTTCTGATATCTTCTTTTAATTCTTTCTTTCTTCAGAGACTGGGATTTTTTTTTTTTTCATACAAGTCTTTGACTTGCTTAGTTAGGTTCACACCAAGGTACTTTACTTCCTTTGTGGCCATTGTGAAGGGTGTTGTTTCCCTAATTTCTTTTTCAGCCCTTTTGTCTTTTGTATACGGGAGGGCTACTGATTTTTTTTTTTTTGAGTTAATTTTGTATCTGGCCACTTTGCTGAAGGTGTTAATCAGCTGTAGGAGTTTCTTGGTAGAATTTTTGGGGTCACTCAGGTATACTATTATCATCTGCAAATAGTGATACTTTGACTTCTTGCTTTCCAATTTGTATCCCCTTGATCTCCTTTAATTGTCTTATTGCTCTAGCAAGGACTTCAAGAACAATGTTGAAGAGATATGGAGAGAGTGGGCAGCCTTGCCTTGTCCCTGATTTCAGTGGGAATTATTTAAGTTTCTCTCCATTGAGTTTGATATTGGCTATAGGCTTGCTGAATATTGCCTTTACTATGTTCAGGTATGTGCCATGTATACCTGATCTCTCCAAGACTTTAAACATGAATGGATGTTGGATTTTGTCAAATGCCTTTTCAGCATCTAAGGAGATGATCATGTGGTTTTTCTCCTTCAATTTGTTTATGTGGTGGATCACATTGATGGATTTCCGTATATTGAACCACCCCTGCATGCCTGGGATGAAGCCTACTTGGTCGTAGTGGATGATATCTTTGATGTGGAGAAGCTTTTTCTTAATGCACATCCAAGCTGGACATGGTGGCACACACTTTTCATTCTACCACCCAGGAGGCAGAGAGAGGTGGATCTCTGTGGGTTCAAGGCAAATGTGGTCCACCCAGAGAGTGAGCGTCCATACAGAGCTACTTAGCCAGTTCTCTCTCTGATGCCAAAGGCTAAAACACAGGGATTGATACATAGAGGAGGGTGGGCAGGCAGGGCCATCAGTGATGAGTGGACATACAAACATCCAGCCCATGATAGGATCCTCGGCCTCCTGGATCCTTCCTGCCCAATATTTAACAGACTCAGTCCATCACCTCCTACCATACCGCTTCTCTTAGATAAACATGGAATCAGCCAGGACCCAACTGCTTCTACTTCTTTAAAACATCAGCAACTTCCAAAATGAGAAAAAGAACAAATGGATGTGGTGGGAAAGCAGTGAGACTGGTGTTTGTCTCACTGGGAAGCATGGAGAAGGCCTGCGGGACAGGCTCCCTCTCTTTTGGCTGCAACATAACACAAAGGGCTCTGAGCTCAAGGGGGTTCACATACACTCTTTCAGGGGTCACCTCACTGCATGGGGAGCAAGGACACAGAATAAGGCTTTGCCTGTCTGATAAATAACTATTTTCACGAATGGCTATCTTTCTTTTCTTAATAGACATTTGGCTCTTCCCAAACATCCCTACCTTTTAATGACCTCATGGTCACTGATGGTGCTGAATCCATTATACGTTCTGAATAGTGTTCGCTCTGTGCCTGAAACAAAGCCATAAGAACCAAGTCAGGTTCCTTGCCCACCAGATTGGCATTTAGCTGCAGCATAGCCAAACCAATCATAAGGTCCCTGTGGGCAAGGCTGGACTTTCACACTCAGAGAAATGTAATTGCTGTGAGCCATTCACTGTGTTATATGGTAAGAGGAACTGCTCAGAAAATATCAGCATCTCAATTCATTACTCTGAAGTCGATAGAGAGCCCACAGGAGTTGTTTAATCTCTGGAAAGAACCGAAAAACCACATGACTCTGGATATTTACCCTGAAGCTGTTTTGGGGCTCTGGAGAAGAACTTGCAATTTCTACGAAGCTGCTGAGGGGGCAATCCGGAACGACTCTGTTCTAAACTAAAGGGGGACCAGAAACTCCATCCTTTTCTACAATGATATTCTGTCGCTGAGCAACCACAGTTTTCTGAGCTCTGCCCTCAGTGTGTACAGGAACTGATAACAGAATGGCATGATCTCGTTAGGAGATGGAGCTGTTTCCTCTGAAGTTATTTTCATGTTCCAAGCAGCTGTTATGTGCAGCTGGGGTGACTCCTATAATTTATCATAAAATTTCTTCTGTTTTTACATGGCTTACGGTGTGTGCACGGTATAGGATGTTGGAGAAGATGTGGGGGTGTAAGCAAGATGCGTGGGACACACAGGAGGAAAAAGTTTATGGGATAAGTGCACTTATATATTTAATATTTGTATTTGCATAAGTATAAATAAACATACCACGTGGTATGAGTATGCAATACAAGCACGTGTGGAGCTCTGTACGCCGTGTGTGTGTGTTTATTGTCTGCGTGTTGAATCAGTGTGTCCTCTGAGGAGGATGGGGCATGAGCCGAGGTGCATTTCTTCCATACTCCTTTTGTCACCAAAAACTAAAAATGTTTTCGATCAGTATTTGTAGAAGGGAGGGGATCTGTGTCCCTCAAAGTCTGGACCCCATGTCTTCACACTGACAATGCTCATGAGAACGCATGCTTATGTAACTTACTGTCCGCCATCATTTCTGTCAGGATCTCAATGCCTCCTGCATAGAACAACTCTGTCTGGCCAGGCTTGGATAGGGTTTCCAGGAGATTTCTCGTTGTCATCGCTGTGTTCTTTCTTGACTTCAGGGATTCTCGAGCTTCTGTCTCTTGACGATCGGCCTTTTCTTGAAGCGTTACTTGACTTAAATATTCTAGCAAAACAAGCAGCAAAAAGTGAAACGAACAACCCCCTAACAATCCTAACAATCGACAGAACCGTAAAGAGGCTGCCCCTCCTCCCTCTCTCTCCTGCCCTTGCCCACTCCCTTCCTTTCTTCCTTTCAAGGATGTGAAGCATAAAGCAAGAAAATAATTCAGACTTTTCTTCAGGAAGGGACCGGTTAGTAGCAATGTAAAATCTAACCACAGGGTCCAAACCATCTTAGAAATTTGGGGGAGTCTAGAAGTCTATCAGAAGATGGCACAGAAGAAAAGAAATGGAGGAACCCGAACACAAGAACAGAGGAAAGAAAAGCAGATTGTCCTGTGGCCTCTGCAATAGCATGTGCTCCCCACCCCTCGCCCACATCATGCTCATAAACACACACAATAACAGGAAGAGAATGAATAAAAACTATGTCAAAGAGACAAGTAAAACTGGAGACCTGTTGATTGAGATCCGGGAAGAGGAGAGGAGCACAGCCCAAGGTTAGAGGTACAGGCTGTGAGATGGGCGAAACACGGAGGGCTGGGCAGTACAGGAAAGGCAAGGCTGTGTGTGGCCTGGACCAGGGCAGAGAAGGTAGGGAGGGCACCACAGCAGAGCACAAAGGAAAACCAAGATTTAGATGGATCACGGCCGGGACCTTCTCACCTTTCACCTGTGTCTGCAGCTTGGGGTCTATCTCTCCCATCTTCTGATAACATTCTCTGGACTAGAAAACAGAAGCAAGACCTTGAAAAGTGGTCAGTGGTAATGGTGATTACAGGGCAGACACAGGACACCCTAGAGCTTGGTTCCTTCATTATCTCTTCCTATCCCGCTGCTGCCCTCACCCCCACCCCTCCCCTGCTCCCAGCACAGAGGCAGTCAGGGAGAATCGTGAGCTTTTGATATTTTTGCTTGGGCTTCTTAGGATTTGTGGCACTACAGGTACTATTTCAAAGCTCATTTTAAAAACTTGTTTGTTAAATACAAACTGTGATGAAAACTACCTAGTCTTGAATTTTTATGGACCATGTCTGCTGGGGGTTAAGAATAATCATAATGTATATGCTAAACTTAGATTTGATATTTGCACTAAGAACCTGTCAGCTATGTCCAGGTTCAGGGAATAAGTGAAACTGGAGACTGTTGATTGAGACCCAGGAGTAAGAGAGGAGAATGGCCTGGGGTTACAGGTCCAGGCTACAAGAGCAAACAGTGAAGGCTCCAGTCACTGGCCGCATCAGAGCTTGACAGGGAGTTCTTACTGAGGAAATGGTTAGATAAAAAGTTTCTAGAAAAGGGAAGACCAGGTCTCATCAGGACTGGCTGCATTGTTTTCCTCTGTGGCCTGGCAAGGCTGCACCCTCCAGGGGGGAGGTGATCAAGGAGCCAGCCACTGAGTTCATGTCAGAGACAGCTCTTGCTCCCCTTACTAGGGAACCCACTTGGATACTGAGCTGCCTACTGGCTACATCTGAGCAGGGGGTCTAGATCCTCTCATGCATGGTCCTTGGTTGGAGCGTTGCTCTCTGCAGGCTAGGGTCAGATAGTAGGGGAGAAGGACCTCCCCTATCGTGGACTAGGGGAGGGGGATAGGGAGAGGAGAGATAGGAAGGGTGGGCCTGGGAGAGGATGAGGAAGGGGGATACAGGAGGATACAAAGTGAATAAATTGTAATAAATAATAAACAAATAAAAAATTTAAAAATAATAAAAATAAAAGTTAGAGCTAAGAAAAAAGAAAAGAAAAAGAAAGACCAGTTCAAGGAGATTTGGGGGCTAAGATTGTGTCACTCAAATATATATATGAGAACTCCTGAGAGAGCACCCAACCAGTCTCTAAGAAAAAAAAAAAAAACCAAAAAAAACCTTAAAACCTACGGAAATATATGTTCCTATCTTCAAAGTTGACCAGGAACACTCTAGAAAACTGAAATTAAGAATGACTGGAAGAGGACTGGACGTCAAGGTGAAAGGAGGGAAATGACTCTAGAGTTGTCCTCTGACCTCTGTGTCATAGCATTTGCTCCCCACCTTGCCCACATCCTGCCTGCAAACACACATAATAACAAGAAGAGAATGAACATAATAACAACTATCACATAAACAAAAAAGAGTGTTATTCCAGGGTAGACAGGAGTATGTTAAACCCAGTATTTCCTCGGTCCCATAGCAAATCTAGGAATGGTTTCTATGGGCTTCATAGCTGTGACCCCGGCACGGCTTACCACTTCCGCCATCACCCACACTGTGATTAACTATGTGATGCTGTAGTGTGTAAGTATGTATGTTTGGAGTAATGAGGTTATGAATGAATTTTGCTTTCTTGTTGTTCACTTCTTTTTTCTGAGGAAGTTGAGCCAACACTAGTAGAGAATTCTGCTGACATGGGCCCTACAGCTAGTGGGGCTGTTCCAGATTTCACTCAGCATCCTTCCCAGATGTATTATCTCAGGACTTCAGAAAACATTAAAATGTGGACTAACATCTAACCAACTTATGATCTAACTTAGACCTCGCTAAGAACGTACCTTGCTGTAGTTCTTCAGGGCCAAGTGGGCTTTTCCCATGTGGAAATAGGCTTTTGTACATTTTTCATCACACTGCGTAAAAGAGAATGGCTGATCAGGGGATCTGAAGTCATTAGGCACTCTCCTAGGCTTAGTTCACAGAATGAGGCTAGCGCTTTGGTTCTCAGTATAGCTACCAGAGTTGACAATTAAGACTTTATGTGCATTTGTGACCAAGCTAATTCCTGCCTGCAAGGAGCCTGGACACATGGGCATGCTCTCTTCCAAATTAGTGATAGTCAGCTCTCACTTCCATTCAGAGACTTGATCAAGAAGTAAAGCAAGACCCTAACTTTAGAAGGGCCCTTAGCATTGGCTGAATGTTAGAATCACTTGGAAGGTTCACATTCATCTGGACCTGGCTGCCCCAGGACCAAATAAGTTACTGTCTAAATGGGGTCCAGACAGATTATTTTTCAGATTTCTGGGTGATATGACTATGCAGCTAAGTGTGAGAGCTACTGGCTCATTAGCAGACAGAATTCTCTGGGGAAAAGGCTATGGTTCCCAGTGTGTCCTAGTGGGCAGCAGGCAGGCCCCTTCTTGAAAATAAGCCTCAGCCTGAACACTGGTGTACTGTGTGACACCAGCCAACTGTCATGTTCCCTTTGAGCTCTCTGAGAGGGAATCTGGGTCTTGAAGTTTGGTTGCCTCCCACTCCATTTTAGACCCAAGTATGTCTGCCAGTCACAAAGTCTCCTCCAAGATCTTCTGTCTGACAGCAAGTGGGCTGGCCCTTCTAGCTCTGTGGTAAGGGAGAGAGAACAGCTTAGGAGTAAGAACACCGTGCCCTTGAGAACCGTTCCCAGCAGAGCTTCCTCCCAGTTACCTGATGATATGGGAGGCTGGGAGTTCAGCCACGGGAAGCTCCTCCATGGAGAGAAAGCTCAACAAGGAACTCCAGCCGACTGCCTCAACTGCCCCAGTCTGTTTCTGCGGTATGTCTCGGTATGATGATGTTAACTCTACCTGTTGCTATCTGTTCTTTCGCTCTGATACTCTGTTCTGCTTGGGACGTTCTTTGAGACCTCTAGCTCTCATGCACTCCCGTTCCCTCCCTTTCCCTCTCCCCACCATGCTCTTCCTCGCTCCCTCTTCTTATTCTTTTACTTTGGCTTGCTATGAACTTAATAAACTCATTCATTTAAATCAGAAAATATGGCTATTCTGGATCAGTCTTTGGTTATATAGAACAAATAGGAGTTCATATTAGTGTTACTTAAGATCTAGATGGATGCCCCCAACAAAAGGGAGGGTTTAAGTGCACAGCTAAGGATATACCATTTACAGAAGGGCCCTACCTCTTCCTACTCCTCTTCATGGTAAGTTTGCAAGGAGCCATACAGCACAAACATATGAACTTAAATTTGAAGCGTCAGTTAATTAACACTCATGGATCCTTTCATAAGCAAGGTATTGAACCAGCTGAGACATCCTTTAGGGTTTACATTTAGAAGGTTCAAGAGGTCAGTCTCTGGAGTCTAAAATGTCCTAGGTGAGTCGACAACTCAGAATGTTGGTTAGAAACAACTATCTTCCTTATCTGAAAAGCAAAGATAGTAATTTCATACTCTCTCTCTCATTGTTGGGAGGAAGAATCGTGTAACACTTAACACTCTGCTGGGTAAGACTCATTAGCTGCTGTTGCTGTGGTTACAGCAGCAACAATACATTTCAGAGCCAATGTGATTTACAGAAAGGCCAAATAATAGTAAAAGAGGGAACAATAACTGCTGGAGAAACTTTTATAGGAGTGTTTGTATGTATAATATTTCCTGATCTATTACTAAGTGAATGGGAATAATAAAGAGAATAATAAGTGCCCAGGCTAATCAGTCTGTTCCATGGGGTAGGCGCTGTGCTTGATGGCTCATATGGGTGACCTTCTGTGAGCCTCATAGCGATGCGGCAAAACAGACCCAGGCATCCCCATCTCACAGACAAGGGAACCAGAGTGGGAGAGGGTGAATACTGCATCATTAACTCATGCAAGAGCTGGAATTTGAACTCTGGCCACTTAATTCCAGGACACAAGGGCTTAAAAATGTTATCAGGCTTGGGGACATAGGCTGCCTAATATGCACAAGACCCTGAGTTTGATTCCCAATGCTGGGAACAGCAACAAATAAAACCAAATATCCTTCAGAAATATGCTATGAATAAACAAACATAGACTACAGGAAATGCTATCCTCCAGTTTCAGGAGAGGAGACTCTAAAGAGAGAGATGGTCTAAAATGGAGCAGGCAACAGGGGAGGGATTTGACTTGAATCTTGAGTGAAAGGAAGAACTGAAGAAAAGATGACAGGGAGAGAAGGGAATGGAGTCCAGAGTCTAGAGGCAGGAGAGCTCAGAAGGCCCATGGACAGCCCAGCTCTGACTGAAGTGGAGGAACAAAAGGGGATGGAAAGGGTGGGCTAGAAAGACTCCACAGGGAAGTCTCAAATGCCAAGTGGGAGGCTGGTACGCCATTGGCGGTGGCAAGAAGGCAAGATGGTCTGGAGGTGGCGTGCAGAACTGACCAGAGCAGGGAAAGGCAGGGAGATGATCAAAGAGTCCAGACAGCCACTTGGAAGGAAGACCGATGCCTAAACTTCTGGTGTCAGTCCCAGGAAGGGAAGTGCAGGCATTGGAGCTGCATCAAAGAAAGATCAGCACCGACTGACTATGTGTGATGAGAAGTTAGACCTGAGTCGAGAGGCCTGGAAGGCATGTGTGCCTTTAGTAGAGAGAGGCCATGAGATCAGGTAGAGGAGAAGCTGCCTGCGTGGGAAGACAGAGTTGGTTTGTGGTTTGGGGGATGCCAAGACAACCAGGTGGAAACCTGTATGAGGTGGCTGAGGTGGATCTGGAGCTGGGAGAAGCCACGCAAGCAGATCTCAAAGCTACTTGCAGAGACAACAGGTGCATCCATGAGAGGTGATGGGAGTTGTGAGAAAAGATGAGGAGCTTCAAGGGCCCAGTTGTAGAGAAAATAGGGCAGGCAGCAGAGTGCTGAATGTAGCAAACTTGAAAAGGATGGAATCCAGGAAACAAGAAAGGAGTGACCAAGGGGAAGAGAGGGTGCTCTCCACTTCTGCTCATGAGAACCGAGTATTCAAAGCATATTCATGACAGAATACCAGAGACACACTGCTGGGGGCATGCAGGTCCCTGAGCTGAGGACCATGATATTCACAGGTGGAGCATAGACAGGTGGCAGTAGGTATGACATCATCCCCTCGCCACCCACAAAGAACAACTAACAGATCTTATGACTGGACCTGTCCTGTCCAACCAGGAGTCTTCTGTCACATGAGCCCCACGCTCTCTTTGAAGGAGTGTGGTCTTCAGAGCAGGATGAATTTCATTATGCAGAAAGTGTTCTGCGGGTGGTGACATGCGTCTGCTCCTAACGGAAAATGGCTTTGCCACCCTTATCTTCGACAAGGAACATCTGTCCTGAAATATTACTTACGCTGGCCCCTTCCAATTTAAAAGTGTCAAGAAATGTTAAATTGGCATGAAAGTTCCCACACCATTAATGACAGAGTGTCAGAGATACTCACTTCTAAGATTTTAAAGTGTTTTTTGAGACAGTGAACCTTTTCTTGGAATTTGTGACTTCCACAAAGAGTGGAACTTCACCAGTCTTCACATTCCTTTTTGTTTTGACCCAAACCTCTCTTTGGGAGCCTCGCCAGGCTTAAAGGCAAGGCTGGGCCCTGAGTGTCAGGGATTGTTTTAATGCCAGCTCCAGTGGACCTACCCTGCTTTGGTGTCACCACCCAGTTGACTACGTTGGCTTCGCTCAACATTTGGGCAGAGGCCAGTGTGTTAGACTGGGTCAGCATGGGATGTACCTAACTCTTTGGTCCTTGTCTGAGTAGGGGACATTCTGTGGGGACCCTATGAGGAGAGAAATAGGATCTCAGAAGGTATGTAAGCCAGGTATCGTGGGGTTTAGGGAATACTGGCAGGTGCTTTTATTTTACAGTAGCTAGTTAAGAGTACAGGTGGACACTGTGGCCACTGGCTTTGTGACCCCGTGTAAACAGCTTAATTCATCTCTGAGCCTTCACCTTTTGGTCACAACAAAAAAAGGAAAATCGTGGCACTGAACAGAATCTATACTGCGAGCCTGCAGCAAAAAGACAGAAAAAGACACTGTGAGCAAACAAGGTGACAGAGTGGGCGAGCACGCCTATGATGGAGGTCCGACGCTGCCATCAGCACGGGGCCACTCTCATGACGGAAAGACCTGCCCTGTGTGATCAAACAGTGGCTCCCCCACACTGTGTCTTCAGAAGGATGACACAAGCAGGTACTTCTGGTTATCTGCAGGTCCACACGTGTTTTATGAACCACTGAAATCAAGGGAGATTTTCTACTTCGTCCTTGTTTCCCCTGTTCAGAGCCTCAATAGTAAAAAGTAGAAAAGAGGAGCCATTGAGATGGTTCTGCAGGTAAAGGCACTTGCCAGCCAAGCCTGGTGACAGTAGTCTAATCCCTGGAACTCCACTAAAGGTGGAAGCATAAAACCAACTCCACAGAGATTCTTTTGACTTCTGTACACATGCTATCACATTTACACCCACACATATCATGCACACACACACACACACACACACACACATATATGTAAATAAAAATTTAAAGATTAGCAATAGAGTATAGCCAGTATGTGGCCATGAATGTGTACTTTTGATTCAGGTCATGGTCACTGGGTGAGGCCAAGCATGCTGACCTGGGGAATTAGAGGCACCGGATACACCTGGACCATTCTCCCAGCATCTCAATCTTATCTGACTGTAAGTTGTTTAAAATAATATAGTCACATTAGAACAAAATGATACATTTATGAGTTAGGTGTGATGGTTCAAATCTATAATCTGAGTTACTTAAGAGGCTGAGGTAGGAAGGAGGATAACAGGTTTAAGGCCAGGCTAGTTAACTTAATGAGACCTTGTCCCAAAATATAAAAGGCTTGGAAATGTGGCTAAGTGGTGGGATTCTTACCTAATGTGTGAAAAGCTATAGGACAGAGAGAATGAGGACAAGAAAGACAGTCAGAAACAAAAAGATAGAAATAAGACAGACAGAAATGAGAAAAAGAGGCAGAGTGGGGGAGAGGGGCCACATTTTTATGGAGTGCCACAGAAAATCTTCAAGTATTTTTTTTTAAGATAAAAATGCTTCTTGTTTCTAGACCCTTTGAGGGGCTTATGCACACTCTGAGAAGTTTCTTTGGGTAATTTCTTTTCAAAGAATCACGTGACGGTGTAAGGTAGGGAAGCTTGGATTTAGGGCTTTTTACACATTTAGTCCAAGTCATTGAGTTATTGAAACATTTAGGACTAATTGTGGTGCCGAGAGCTAAGCAGTGCTTTCCTCTCTGCACCTTTGATTCTCCACGTGTATGCTCTTGCAGGGAATAGGAAACAAAGCAGTGTGCATGTTCCTGAGCTGGAGCAATAGCAATTTATACTTCTGATATCCCCCCGCAAACAGAAGCGGGTATAAGCTATTTCCAAATGAATTCATCCAAACGGAACTGGCCCAGACTGATGAGGAAGATGACATTGTAGAAACCATCTCTGTGCCTAGCCCTAGAGGAGAGGAAATGATGTTTTCCCTATGACAGGAAGTAAGGGATTTGACAGCACCAAGTGAAGAATGAGCTAGGGTGACATAAAACCTTTACAGACCAATGGTGACAGTGTCTCTGGAGCACATGCCTGAGCTAAGCACAATGTTCTGACCCTCATGGCAACCCTGTTCTATCCCATTTCACAGATGAGGAAACTGAAGCTCTCTCTGAAGGTCTTCAGATGACACATATGGAGAGGCTTTCTACACAGTTCAGGACTCAGAACGCAGGCCAGAGCAAGCCTAGTGCAGTCACGTGGGAAAGGAAACAGTCTCTTACCCTCAGAGCCCAGTCACAGTCCTCGAGGGCCTTCTGATAGTCTCCAAGTTTTATATAAGCCTGCAATGACACAAATACCAGATACTCAGACACAACTCTGTATCAGAGGAGTCTCTAGTTAGTTCAGAAGGGACAGCTGATATCACCAAACAGAGAGAGAAAAGAAGACGGATTCAGGAATATGGGGAAAGCTAGGAACCGTATTCAGAGGTGTGATGACAGATTGGTGCAGCCATTATGGAAGTCAGTATGGAGGGCCCTCTGAAAACCACATGACCTGGCAGTAACAATTCTGGGCATTTGCCCAAAGGACTCTACCACGGAGGTACTTGCACACACATTTAGCAAGGAAATGGAAGCAGTTGGGATGTCAATCAACAGATAATGGGTAATAAAAATGTGATTCAGATACACAATGGGATTTTATTCAGCCATAAAGAAACACAAATTTTTCAGGGAAATTGGTACATCTGGGGAATATATGAAAGAGGGGAAAAGACAAAAACCTCATGTTCTTTTTCATTTGTGGATCCTAGCTTATGTGTGTGTGTGTGTGTGTGTGTGTGTGTGTGTGTGTATTAGTATATGTAAATATGTGAGGACAAGTATAGGCCACATAACCAGGAAACCATTTTTCTAAATTAATTAATATTTCTAAGTTAAGACTTACTAATAGAATGGGAGAAAGAGTTAAGGAATATATTAATATATATTGTTGTTTTCTTTCCTCTTATTTTTCCTTTTTCTTTTACCAAGAAACACTACATAGATTTTAGGTACTTGTTTTGTTTTGTTTTAAGTTCCAGAGGAAACCATGTAAGAAAAACAAAACAAAACAAAACAAAATACAAAACCTGGGCACCAGAGGATGACTGATTTCTCCAGGGTCCTCAGTTTCCAAGAACAATGCCAGCACACTACTAGGTTTCCTCATGGCCCAAACTTTCCCATGGGGCTGTAACATTCTTAACATTAAGTTGAGCTGTTTCCACAGAAAAGCCAGTTACATCGCCAGGGTGACATTGGGGAATCAAGGCATCCAACCAAATAGAGGCGGGAGCGGGCAACAGCCAGCTGGTGGGCTCTGCAGCACAGCTCCACACCCTCTTCTTCAGGTCTCGAGTTACACTTGAAAATCGGAGGGGAGGAAGGAGGCAGTGCCATCCTAGACAACTGGACATCTGAGGCCATGGTCTCACAATACACGGTTCAAGTTCTGAACAAGTCGGAAGTCATCAACATGGGCTTCACCATTTTCTCTAGATAGCCTTTTACTTTTATTTTTCTCTTCTCTCCAAGACTTGAATCTGACACCCTGTGTTGTCTCCATTCTCTTCTGCTTTCCCTGTTTTAAGAAGAGCCACTTTTCTTAATGGCAATTAAATTCTAGGTTTATCTAGTGAGCACTAGCATTGTTGATTATAACATTAGCTGTAGGAGAGAAACAAAGGCAATGACTGGGTAGGTTTTATTTTTTTTTTCTTTAGCAAGCAATATTCAGTTCCCAGCGACCTTATTGTTTTCTAGCACCACACGGCAAAAGGAGAGACATTTTAAAAATAGTCAGTGGTTCAAGTGATTTCTAATACCAGGCAGCACATTCTGTTTTTATTTTGCTCTGAATGCGTGCTCTCAGAAAGAGTTGGAAGAAATTGCTCTCCAAAGCTTTTCACTGTGTTTCCTTATATTTATCCACAGCCACCCTTAATGGGATTCTTATGACTAATCAAAGGGTGGTTTAAAATTGAATACAGTAAAAATGCAACTAATTTAGATGAATTGAGGAGGATGGACAGCTTTCACTAGATACAAGTCTGAATTACACAACATTTTAAAAGCAATTCAACTCTATTGGTTTCTAATCACTTCAGGGAGACAAGCCTGAATGAGCATCAGTAGGTAGATATTTTCTAAGACAAAATTTGGTGCCGAGTAAGAACGAAAAGTAATAAGTGTATTAATTGTTTGCACTTAAATGATTCTTCTGAATTCTTTAAATGGACTTATGGCTCCTGCGTTATGTAAGTAATGGGATACTGGATAGCTGTGACAGACAGAGCACTGGGGGAGGCATATAGCAGGTTTTGTCCATAACTTAATACTTAATCTCTTGTTAGGGTAATAAGATGGGCATTGCTAAAGCTTTTTTGTGGACTTGCTTTCTTATAACAATTTTTTTGCCGCAAATGCTGGTGGGAAAGGATGCCTGGGCTCTAGTCAGACGTATGCGGACGGTTTAGGTCATGAGGTTGTATTTTTCTTGGATTTGTCATTAAATCACTGTTACTCTCCAGACTCTGCAGTCTTTGAATATCCTGTGCCTTGCTTTGAATACTTCTCCTCCACAAATCCCAAACAGACACTCCTGAGTTACAGAAATTGGAGCTGACGAGGGCTCTGTGGCTGCCTCTCTCTCTGGTAAATGACATGGCATCAGGACTGTCTTAAAGAGGTCCAGCTGACAGGTCCTGTCTGTCATGAGATCACATCCATGAATCTGCCACCCCAAACTTCGCTGTATCTCAAAGATAAGGTTACTAGTGACATGTTTGTTTCAAATGATAGTTATCAGCCTCCTGCCTTTGTTAAGCAGCAGGTAAGAAACATCAGGGGTGGGGTAGTTAGCTATGCCTGATGTTTTGAGAAACTGAGTTTCCCTGTGAAAGAAAACTGAGGGTAAAGGGCTTCAGAACCTCTGAATTCTCCAGAAACTGCAGTAGGTTTGCTGACTACACCATTTAAACAAATCAGGTTTGATCAAATGAGCAGGAAACTAGCTGAGATAACAAGCCTTTGAGAGTCCCACCAAAACTGGCGTGGTGGCAGATTCCACGTTCTCACTGGCCATTTCAGCCTCCTGGGTTTCCCTTTATATGCATGGGAGAGGGTGCCTGGTCATCACAAGTGGTGTGCAGGAGCCAACTCGGAGAAAGCTGCTTATGAATAGCTCTCCCCAGACCCAGTCACACGGTGATTAAAGGCTGACTGGCAAGTGTTCATACCGTGGAAACTGGCACTTGTAACAGGAAACCACAAGGGCTGGTTGGTAAACATTTACCAGCCCACCAGTGATGCTTGTCTACCCTTCTCTCTGTTATGACAGGTTTCCCAGCACCCGTCTTTGAAGTCGCCACTGTGGACGCTGGCTTGGGTCACCCACCTGGGCTCGGTTGGTGTACAGCACTTTCATGTTCTTCAGCTTCCCCAAACCCTCGCTGTAGTGGAGGATGGCTGCTTCATAGTCACCCTTGGCAAAGGCCTCATTCCCCTTTTCCTTTAGGGCTGGGAGAATAGAAGGCAAACAGTGAGTTCTCGTCAGAAGGTCCTTCTAAATTGCAGGTTTTCTAGTTTAGTGAATTGCCACTTATTTTTCTCTGCAGTTATTTGAGGTCCAATTTCTTTAACTTATGCTCTTCAAATTTATGCTCAGGTTTTCTATGCAGCTCCTCAGAGAAATAGTATTTTTCTGAACTGAGGCTTATATCTGCTCCATCTTACTTACCCTTGACCAAGACAAGTGTCCTCATCATCTTGTAGCAAGGGGGAGTGGGCAAGAGCTGATTAGACATACCATCAGATGTTTAAAACGACACAGAGAGCTTTGAGCACTTTCATGCCCCCGACCCCATGCAATTTCTCTTTGTCGATTGTTATGGACTTTGCCTCTCCCCCCACCCCACCCCCATTTCACTTTTCTTTCTGACCATAGCTTTAGCTCAGGCTAGCCAAGCACCATTCAGGAGTCAGGAATCTGTGTCCTGAATCAGAGTCTGTGTCCTGCTGACTGCATGTTGAGTAAGATCAGAGGACAGATGATTTCTGCCTGGCCAGTCCTCTGGCTTGCCGGTCCATCGCGATCCCTCCCACCTCCCGCCACATTGGCACACAGGTTTTCATGGGCTCTTTCCAGCTGGAGTCATCCCAGCGACTGAAAAGTAAGGACCAACAATTACCATCTGCTTGGGCTTTGCTTTCTTGCCTTCTCTTGGCTCGTTCCTTTGCATCCTTCTCCACGAACGCCAAGAAGGCCTCTGGCAGCAGAGTAATTTACACCGTTAAAAAGAAAAAGCCAGATACTCTAAGCAGTCCTTTTAGTTCAAATTCCAAAGGAAGCCACTTTAGGACTTTATAACTCTACTTCTTATGCATACATATGTCAGCACACCCAGGCATGCTTGTGTGTGTGTGTACATGCACACAACACTGAGGCAGCTAAAATGCCACTTTCTTAATTTGACATTAAATGCTAACCTGTGTGGTGTATTATTATGCCTGATGGCTATGTCTATGCCTCAGGTTTGAATTATATCTTTTAGGAGAGTTTTTTCTTTGAAGAGGGACTTTTTTTGTTGTTCTATTTAGCATAATGAGCCTCAGAGCTGAGCAACACAGAAAGTATCTGCCTCCCTTAAGCAGTGAAGGGAAAACTGGATCATAAAGAGTAACTGAATTCAGTTTACAAAAGATTGACCAG
The DNA here is from genome assembly GCF_907164565.1 of Psammomys obesus. NCBI lineage: Eukaryota > Metazoa > Chordata > Mammalia > Rodentia > Muridae > Psammomys > Psammomys obesus. The sequence goes on from NW_026596039.1 coordinate 11,271,397, forward strand.
GAGGAAACAAAACAAAACAGAAAAGCCTCTGTCTGTTGCCTCTTTGACCACTGACACCAGGCCTGGGTCATAAGCAGGATTTTGTTCTTGGGTTGTTAGTAAGCCCAGAGGCTATAATTTAAGGGTCTGGAAGTCACATAAAAAGTTCTATTAAAAGAAAACAACAACTGATCTTAAATGAATAAAACACATTGGAAGACAGAGATGCTGTCCTTACCTGGATTCATTTCATCTGCATTCTGCAAGGTACCAGTTATCATAAAAACAAAGAAACAAAATTTAAAATTCAGTCTCCGGTAAATGTGCATATAAGCCAAGGGAGCAATCTAACTGCAAATGAGGAATCAGGTCATTTTTTTTTTTTTTAAACCACCAATACTGATGGCTCCAAAATTTAAAGGGGCTTGCTTTAAAGCTGGAGATGTAAGTGCGGGCACAAGTAGGGGTCTGATTCCTCAGAATCAACACTACCCAAGTCAAGGAACCCCACCCCACCCCGATCTGTGACTATGTTAAGTATGGATTGGTAGAACATGTGGGTTTAGATGTACAAGCTCATGGGGAAGAGAGGCTGAGTTTTCCCCAAAAGGAATGCTCAGAAGGCTTATTCCATATGGAAAACAGATCAGGAAGCCTGAGAAACAAGCCTGTTCCAGCTTCATCAGCTGATCTGAGGTCATGCTCCTGCCTCAGCACAGGTCTCCCTACTGTATCTACTTATATAACTTCATAGCAGAAAAGGAAACCTCTGGGGCTTTGGGGGGACTGATCATGGTCTTGTTCAAGGTTGTCCTGCATCCTTCCTCCTCTTGATCTCTCTCCATCAGCAGGATTCTCTTTTCCGTCTCTAGGACAGCCTTCTGCTGTATGGTGGGATCGTCAGAATTCATCTCTTGGATTAAAGTGGCTAGAGGGAAAAGCACATGTGATTCAGTCAAGCAAGTTCTTCAAACAGAAAGACTCCATCCATGGAAAGGATGGTATTGAAAGTTAATAAGGATGATCCATAGATAGGGGAAGAAGGTAATAGGAAGCCCAGTGAATCATTGGGATGAATATGAAACAATTAAGTATAGCACTTGCTTTGCCTGGGTGGGGGGGGGGGACGGCAAGGGAATTTAACACTGGGCTTCAACGAACAGAGTTTTAAATCACTATTACACTCTGTAGTGATTTATGGACTGCTTATTAGATGTTGTACATCTTGCTGAATATTAGAGAAAAAAAAGATAAATAAAAAGTCCTTTTGTTTTGTTTGAAAAGCTTGTGATCTTGTGTGGGTGACAAGAGTAACACAAGCAGCTTTGGGACGCACAGAAACAACAGCCTCTAACTGTCTCCCTGCCTCTCTTCATTGCCTTATCTACACAGATTGGCATTGCTAGGCTGTCACTGAGGAGCATTGCTCTCCTCTGCCCTCCTACCCCGCCTACCAGATAAATCTGCTCATCTCACTCCAATTTCAGATCAGTCTAATTATCCACATCCTGCATCCTCGACTAGGGGAGCTGAACACTGATGAAGAAAGATGGATAAATACTGGGGAACTGGTCCCAGTCTGACTGGGACCTCCAGTGACCGCCACCCTCCTAGCAACCCTGGCATGGCATCCCAAGGTAGGCAGCCTACTATTGTCTCAAAGACATTCAAGTCTCGAGCACTCGAGGTCTGATCCTTCCAAATAGAGGGGGTTAGGTACTCACTCAGAAAGAAAAGGGATGGCACCAGGACAGAGCTCTTTTAAGGTCATGCTAGCTCACACAGCTGCCCGCATCTGCATCCATCTCTGGTTCTCACCAGAGAAGGATGCTGTCTTTCTTGCATGAGGTTCGAGCCTCTGCTTGTGCAAGTGATGTAGATTCAAGGGCTAGAGAAACAGCCTCTACTCTGGAAGTGAAGAAAGTAATTTGTTGCAAGTTTTGCTAGCTATCTGAACATTCTGGCTACTTGGTTTTGTAAAATATGCACTATAGTGTGGTCTATGTTTTCTTTATAATATGCTGAAGAGTCTCACTTGGTACCTGTGGTTCTAGATGATTTAGACACCACGAGTCAAGTCAGTTTAGTATTAGCAGACATTCATGTGGTTTAGTTTTTATGTTTCAGACAGTAGTTAAATACCTGTATGTGCATATTAAATATTCTTCAGAATATGAGTATGTCAAGTTTCATATCTATCTATAAGTAGTTTATAAGAGTTTCTAAGCTGGCCATATGGTGACGCAGATGAAGGTGCTTGCTGCCAAGGCTGACTACCTGAATTCCATCCTCAAGACCCACAGGGCCAACGGAAGGAACAGACTCCTGAAAGCTGTCCTCTGCCATTCACACGTGAATGTGTACCCCTCACCCTGGTAAACAAGCAAGTGTAATTTTAAAAAGATCTCATGATGAAACCCAATACTTTACATGCTAACCTAAAATTTTATGGAATCAACGGAAGGATAAGTCCAAGGAGAGAAAGAAGAGAAAGGATGGAAGAAGAAAGAGAGAAAAAAAGAAAGAAGCTACACTCCTTCACCTTACTGCCACCATCATTGCTGTTCGTGATTGGGACTGAATATCTTAGCAGTTTATGGCTCATTTAGTTTTTGTTTTCTATGATATTCTTATTCTTATGCTTGGCCCATTTTCTACTGGGTCATTTGTCCTCTTTGCATTGACCGAAAGACTTCTATATAGATTCTGAACTAATCACACAGATTTTCAAAGTCTCCTTGGGTACAGTCTCTTTTCATTTGCTTTTTATGGAAGCTTTGATTGCTCTAACATCTCCCAGCTTCCTTGGGCACCAGCATATGCATTCACACAAACACGCAGATATACATAAGCATCAGTCTTTAGTCTTATTTTCTCATTCGTTCATTAGATCCCCATGTACAGTTGAACTTTGTGCAGTGAGGGAGCACAGCTTGCTGAGGAGGGTCCTTGCCTTCTCCAGCGTGTTTCGTCCTCCCTGTTATAGATGTGAAATCTTTGCTCTTCATTCCTTCCTAATGCTTGTACTTTCTAGCACACTTACATCCTTACCTGGATTACTATGTTTTTGTTTGTTTCTTTCTTTTAAATCTCAAACAATGGAGAGTTAGTTTACCACTGTTTTTTCCTGAGGAATTTTTCTGTTTATTACTGGCACTTTGCTCTTCCACATGAACCTTTGAGCCATTTGTTGAATTTGAGCACAAACCACTTTGGTGATTTTGATTTAAACTAATTGTGCAAAATAATTTGAGGAGAACTCTTGTCTTTGCCAAATGTTATCTGAGAAAAAATACATGTCTTCCTACACACAGGCATTCTCTTATGTCTTTTCATAAAATCTGTATTGACCAAGCCCCATACTTTATTCTAACACAATTAGTTTCTCCTTAACACTCTTTCTCAGTTTTGGGACTCATTAGGGGCAGCATATTGCAGTAATCATATCTCCTTATGTTTCTCAGGGGTGCGGAGGTTTGTCAAGCCTTCCTTGTTTCTGATAACTTCCATGGTTTTTATTTGTTGGTTTTAACATTTATTGAATGGCTGTCACCGCGGGGGTGGGGTGAAGAACTTGAATGTGCAGGTGCCACAGAGCACAGTAGGGAGGTCAGGGACTGTGGGGCGGGGGGTTGGTTCTCTTCTTCCACCATTTGGGTGCTGAGGCCAGAACTCTAGGGATCTTCTGCATCTTTAGCCTCGGAGTCAGTTCTTTGGTTTCACTTTAAGAGTTTCCAAGAGTAATGGGCAAGTATTTTATGGAGTCTTTTTATCTGGGATTATTTGGTGTGTTTCTCACCGCTAGACAACAGGACTGGTGAGAAAGACAAGAGCACAGCAGTTCAAGGTGAAAGCTGTCACTATGAATAATCATGATGTTAATCTTGACCGTTTGCAGAAGGCTGTGTTTGTCAGCTTTTATTTTCTGTCGAATTCTTTTCCATACCACATTCTTGGCAAGCAAGCCTTAAGGTGTCTCTCATTTAACTTGTGTTTTTCTTCAGGAAGAATTCACCCAGCTTGGAGATTTGTTTTATTCATTTACCTGCTTACCTATCCAATCTCATTCATGTCAGCACAAATTTATGGGTAATATTTTCTACTTTAGATTATAATATAAAAACTATGTTGTTTATTTTGTTGCCCATATTGTCCCCGTTTTTCCCACTGGGAGTTCTTTCAATTAAAATTTTATAATTTTCTCCACAAAGATCTTAAATATGCTTTGACAGACTTAGTTTGATATTTAAATGCAGTATTCCTGAGGCCAAAAAGCAGAAACCTCATTTCTAGGGATGAATATAAAGGAAATAAAATCAATCTATGTCGTTATCTTCACCCCCATATTCATTACAGTGTTTTTCCCTATAGAAACATGGAGAATCACTCTGAGCCTAGACAAGAAAAATGTCACCTCCACGCTGAAACTCATAAAAGCAGGGTAGAATGGTGGTTACCAGAGGTTGTTTGGGGCCTGGAGAACAAAGAGTACAAGGTGGGTTGTAGTCAGACGACAGGAATACATGCCATGGCTGTATCACACAGAACGGTGAACTATCAGGTGCTGTGCATTTTGTAATTGCTGGGAGGGTAGACCTTCAATGCAGTCACCAAAAATGTGTCAAGTATGTGCTTTGAAGGGTTTATTTGCTTGGCTTGATTAGTTTATAATGTATACTAAGTCAAAATATGACATACATCACAAATATGTAAAATTTTGTTAAGTAAAACTTAATACGGCCTTTGTCTTAAGGTATGGTATTTCGCATGGCATTTACGTTTGGCATTTATTTTTGTGTGTTATTTGGCTGGTAAATATTTCTACATATTTAAGCTCTCAGTCTACCCCTGTCTTATGGATGTGTTTCTCTTGGCTCAAGTCTAAAGCCTATTGCACACTGAACAACTTCTCTGACAACTTACTCATCTAACTTGATACACCCATCTTTCTTCTAAGTTCCTTCTACTTCAAATGCCCCCATCTCAGTAACCCACTGGCCTCCTACCTGTCACTCAGCTCTCAGGACACAAACCATGTGTTCTCATTCTCTCTCAGCTCTCACAGGCAGGACACTAAAGCTAGTCAAGAATAACTTCTAAGTGTGTTCTAATCTATGCACTGTCTCTATTCCCACTGCCTTAACTCTGAGTCCAGCGGATGACTCCTAACCCCTGAAGTGCTGGGAGCAGCCTTGTGACTGGCCCCTCAGCACCATAGTGTCCCCTCTAGTCCACACTACACACCCAGCACAGGGACTCTCTTAAGACATCAGCGGTTCCCACTCTAAGGATTCCCCTCGTAGGGTCCCTGAAGCATTGCTCCTGGTAAATGTGAATTCCTTGCTATAGCTTTCTCAGCTGCCCTCTTCCAGCTTCTCTTCACTCACTGGGGACCCCTCTCCCTTTGCTGACTTCTCTGCACTCCTGTAGGCCTTTTCAATCCTTCTGTTCCTTAGGAAGCACTGCACTCTCTCCTAGCTCCCAGATATCCTATCTCTTCACTTGCTGACTAGAACACTCTTTCACATCCACAATGGTCAGCTCCTACTGACTCTCTAGACTTTACTTACATTTCATGTTCTCAGAGAAATTTTGACATCTGCCTCAGGCTGGATTGCATACAGTCAATCATATCTATGCTGAAACCCTACTCTTTTGGTCTTTCAAGAGGTAATTAAGTAACATCAAAAGAGAAGGGGTGATTAAATGATGTTAGAAGAGTGGGGCCCCAATCTACCATGACTAGTGTCTTTATAAGAATATACACAGAATAAAGACAGAGATACCTATAAACATACTAGGAGTTTACAGAATACCAAATAGATTGTACCTAGAAAAGAAAGTCCTCCCCACTATTGCCACATAATAAAAACACTAAAGATGTACATAAAGAAAGAATATAAAACACTGCAAGGGGAAAAAGGTCAAGTAACATATAAAGTCATACCTATTAGAATTACACCCATCTTGTCAATAGAGACTCTAAAAGCCAGAAGGGCCTAGACAGATATCTTGCAGACTCTAAAAGACCATAGATGCTAGTCCAAACTTAATATATCCAGTAAAACTTTCAATCACCATAGATGAAGAAAACAGGATATTCCATGATAAAACAAAAATTTAAACAATATCTATACACAAATTTAGCCTACAGAAGGTACTATAAAGAAAACTCCAACCCAAGGAGGTTAACTACAACCCCCCCACACACAAAAAAACTTCACAGGAAGTAAAAAAAATTCCACACCAGCAAAACCAAAACAGGGAAGCAAACACACACACACACGCACACTCTACCACCACCAACATCAAAATAACAGGGATCAACAATCATTGGTCACTAACATCTTTCAACATCAATGTACTCAATTCCCCAATAAAAAGACACAGGCTGATAGAATGGATCTGAAAACAGGATCCATCATTCTGATGCACACAAGAAACACACCTCAGCAACAAAGAAAGACATTACCTCAGAGTAAAGGCCTGGAAAAAGTTATTCCAAGCAAATGGACCCAAGAAGCAAGCTGGTATAGACTTTTAACCAAAATTTATCAAAAGTGATGGGGAAGGACACTTCATGCTCCTCAAAGGAAAAATCCATGATGACACCTCAATTCTGAACAGCTATGCCCCAAATACAGGGGCACTCACATTTGTAAAAGAAACATTACTCAAGCTTAAGTCATACATAGAACCCTATGCATTACTAGCGAGACTTCAACACCTCATTCTCACCAATGGATAGGGCATCCAGACAAAAACTAAACAGAGAAATAATGGAGCAAGATGTTCTGGTCAACTTCTGTGTGGCCAACTTCTGTGGCCAACAAATTGACTGGTTGAGCTTGAGACCCTTGCCATGAGAGGGAGCCCACTCCTGACACTGTCTAGAGGGCCAAGAACCAGAGCCTAGAGACCCACAATAGAAGCAAAAATGAATGGCAAAAAAGTCAATGAAATGATTCCCAAGATATTCTATCCTCATAGGTATCTATTCCCAAGATAAGCTATCCTCATAGACTGCCTCCAGCCCAATTGCCCAACAACTGATGCAGAAACCCACAGCCAAACATTAGATGGTGCTTGGGAAATCATGCTAAACAGGGGGAGGAAGGATCGTAGGAGCCAGAGGGGTCAAAGGACACCACAAGAAAACCACAGAATTAACTAACCCAGGCTCATAGGGGCTCATAAAGACTGAACCACTAATCAGGGAGCCTGCATGGGCCTGATGTAGGCCCTCCCCACATATGTTAAAGTTGTGTAGATTGGTCTCCTTGTGGGACTCCTAACAGTGGGAGCAGGGGCTGTCCCAGACTCTGTTGTTTGCCTTTGGGACCCTTTCCCTGACTGGGTTGCCTTGCCTAGCCTTAATAGAAGAGGAGATGCCTAGTCTTACTGCAGATTGATATGCCATGGCTGGTTGATATCCATTGAGGCCAGCCCTTCTCTGAAGAGAAACAGAGGAGTGGATGAGGGGATGGGAGGCAAAAGGGGGCTAGGAGGAGAGGAGGGGAAACTGTAGTTGGGATATAAAACTAAATTTTAAAAAAATGATATACACAGACTCTTTATGAAGAGTCACACTGAGCTGCCCTCTGCCTCAGAGACATTTTTAGGAGTCTGCACCTTAGCCAAAGACATGAAGAATATAATGAACTGCAAATGTGTCCCGTTGATGGTCATTTTCCCTGCCAGAACTAGACCCAGGACTCCTTAGACTTTCCTGTCTGGGAGATCTCCACAGAGAAAAAAGGTGACCCTGCCATCTGTGAGTGGTACCCGTGTGTGTTCAAGAACCACTGCTCCATTTCCTGGGTCTCACCCTGGGACAATGTCCAAACAGAAGGGACCTTTCCTGGATAGATCTGACTTGGTTCTGAACCTCTCTGTTCTCCCCGGGTAGTAAAGAGGAATAGGTACATGAAGGTCCCTACTCACTGGAACAGAAAAAATAATTCCCCAAAGAATGTATATAGATGAGTCTGGGGAGAACACTTCAGGGGTAAAGTGCTTGGCAACACAGAGATTAGAGGATCTGAGTTTGATGTGCAACACCCTTGTTAAAGCTGGGTGTGGGAGCCCATCTGTAATCCAGTGCCAGGGAGGCAGACAACGGAGGGTCCCTGGGCCTTGTTGGTCAGGGACTCTCTCTTAGTTAGAGAGTCCTAAAGTAGAGAGTTCCTGAGGAAGGACACCCAAGGTTGACCCTCCAAACATACACACATGCATCTTCATACTCCTAAACATTCACATACACCTGTACACACACACACACACACACACACACACACACACACACACACACACACAGCATATACAAGTAATTACACAATGAGAAGTGGCCTTCTACAAGCCAAACACAGAAGTCTAAGAAAAAAAATGAATCCCGTCAACCCTTTGTTCTTACAGTCTAATTTCAAGAACAGTGTTAAAAACCTATTTCCTTGTTTAATTCACCTAGCCTCTGGTACTTTGTGATAGTTCTATCAGACTAATACAACTGAGTTAGATTCTTTTGCACTCTTCAACTCTCTCTTTATTCTGCATATAACCTTGAAATTATTTGTTTAATATCTCTTTTCACACTGAACTATGGCTGTCATAAAGAAAAATTATTCTTTTACTATATTGTATAGTACTTAACACATAGCAGGACTGAGGAATGGATGCATTAAATACATATGCATGTGGGCATTTAAATTTAACTAAAAATACAGTAAGGTTAGCAATTCGGTCACACAAGCCACCTTGTCACTACCCAGCAAGCCACAGGTGTCCAGCAGTTGCCGCAGTGACCATTTTCATCACTGTGGAAAATTCAACTGCTTGATGCTGATATAAATGATAACTGGGTAAACCGAGGATGAATAAAATCTAGACAGGGAAAGGAAGGTGATGGAATAAGAAAGTCCAAGTGCAGAAATGGAATGTCAGAGCACGGGGAGCAAACTACAAGCAGCTTGTTGCTGCTCAAGTGGGGGCTGTGGAGGTGTGGGGAGGTGCAAGGAGAAGGTCACGTGAGGACTTAGCCCTGATGAGAGCTCCTGATTTACTGCGACTGAGAAGAACACAAGCAGAGAAGTGTCTGGCCAGATCTGCATTTCAGTTACATTACTCTGTGGGGAGTGCAGGCCTGGTGGCAGGATCGACTATTAGAGGTTGTTAAGAGTCTGCAGAGAGGAACCAGAACAAAGGGCATCTCAGAGCAGTCTGACAGACAGGGCATGGGATGGGGGAGACAAATATGGAGACTGATTGGACACAAGGTGGAAAGGTGGGAGGAGTCCCGCTGACTTGCAGATTTGGGGTGGCAGGGCCACCAAAGGAGACAGCAGAGAGGGGAGTTGGACTTAGAAAGGGCAGAGGAGAGAAAGAGGTGATGACTCAGTTCTGGACACATTAAGTTGGAAGCATTTGCGGTACACTGTAGCCTTGGCAATTGACCACTGAGCCTGAGGCTCTGAATGAAAGGTGATGAGGTAGTATAGACACCAGGTGGGTTCACATGAAGAGAAGGGTGAGCGGTGTGCCAGGGCCACAAAAGCATTTAGGGAAGAGTTCAGGAGATGCTAGTGAGGAACACAAGGAACACCAGTGTCTGTCCACACGAGGTTATCCTATTTCTAAATCAGGCTTTTCTTTCATCTATACAGCCTGCCATTTAGACAAATTTGACATATTCCTGTTTGCTGTCTAAGGTGTGTGTTGGAGTTGGGGGGTGTTTGTATGTGCACACTCTTTTTAGCCTCAAACAAGCTCCCTAAAGTCTTGACAGGGTGGGCTGGTTTGGAATTTCTCTGAAGTATACCTGTTGGAGCTAGGGAAAGGTGTTCTTGGTCAGGGGACCGAGAAGAGGATGAAACTCATAAGCCATTCACATAGTTGTTGAATCTTGTGGGAAAGCCACACACTCTTAGCCCCTGCCTACAATGAGAGGGACCCAGATGATTAAGCAGCTTCTTGAGAGATCTCAAAGGGAACATTTAGGCTCCCTGGCAATGTGGAAAACACCAGCTCTTGTTGGCTGGAAAGGTGCATGGATATCAGCTGTCAGCCTGAATTTCAGTCAGACTGTACAGTTTCTATGATACTAATTAACAGCCAGAAAATACTGCCCCCAAGGCTGGAAGGGAGTTCTCAATAGCCTTTCTGTTTAATTTCAATTACACTTTTTTTTTCCTTGAGAGTCATAAACCTGTCAGACAAGCCAGGAGCTAACTTAAAGCTGTAATTTCTCTTTACCCACTTCACCTCTCCAAGGCACAACTCAGTCTGTGACTTACGGCTACTTACTGATTTCATCCACATTTTCCAGAAATCTCTGCAAGTCTCTCTCTTGATCATCAGCCATTGCAGACACAAATCCCTAGGGAAGGCAGTATAAATTATGAAATTAATAATAAAACACTAAACATAACCGTCGGGCCTATTATCTGTCTAAGACTAAGAGCCAAGTGATTATTATTAGGGCAGATTTGTGTTTGCAAATGTCATGAATAACAGCAGGGTGAGCCATTTTCCTTTGACTGCTGCTTAAGGCCAAGGGACACTCATTACTTGTGGCAATCCTTCCAGAGAGCTGCCAGCCCTGTCTCTGCTGGGAAAATTGCTCTACAATAATTTCTCCAAAGCCAACATCAACCACTGTGATTTAGGGACCTGATGCAAAGGACGCTGGGAGAACAGCCTACAGATTGCCAGGGAGTGTGCAGAGCCCAACCTTGGTCCTGACAGGCGTGCCTGGCCAGAAGCTTGGACCACACACATCAGTAAATAGAGGACCACCTGCATGTCCATGCCCACACTTGCTTTATTACACTTGTGAAGACTACATGATAAACTCAGTGGTACCCAAAGGTCTAGCCACACACCTAAACATCACCCAAAGCTTGTAAAAATGTAGATTTCCCCAGCCTTGGTCCACAGTGAGTCTCAGCTCACGTGGGGGCACCCCCAGGGATGCACATTTTAAATACACCATCCTGTGGTTGCGGCTTGCACATGGGCTTGGTAGTGCAGACAACTTGAACTATAATTCTGCCACGAAAATTAGTCAGGGAGTTCCGGTTTCTCAGTTCATGTTATGGAAATCATAATGCGAAACCAAAGGACACCACAGGGCTGAATGTGGTGGGTGATTTGTGAGGCTTCCTTATCTAGAAAACAGCCTTGGCGTACGGCTCAAACAGTTAACACTCCCTGGGAAACGGAGTCGCATCCCGGGGGTGTGAATTAACTTGCCCAAGGGTACCAAGCTTCACGGAAAGAGGCAGCCAATCTTTTTAGAGCAGTACACCTGAGCAGTGGGGTCAATAACAGCGCAGAGCAGGGCGAAGAAAGGGACGCACACCAGAGCCCCGCCCCTCCGTCCGGCACACCCCACTGGAAGGCTGGGGGGGGGGGATAGATACACTGTTGCCTGGCAACCGCTCTCTAGCGTCCTGGCCCTGTGCACTCAGGGCTGGTCCCAGCTTGCAACTGGTACCTGCCCATCCTCAGGGTCCCGAGCCCGTGGCTTCTGCTCAACTCTAAGGCCAGGCCAGGACCAGTTCCAGGACAGAACCCCAGAGGCACCATCTGGACTGACCTGCAGAGCCCAGGATCAGACAGGAAGTGGAAGCTGAGGACTGGCTGTGACTGGCTCTGCTGGGGAGAGGCGTGGCCTGGGAGGGGCGGGGCCTGTTGTGACCCAGGGAAGGTGCTTCTCAGTTTGAAGCTGTGACGTCCCACCTAGAGACAGAGACAGACGTAGCTAAAGGCTGGCTAGTGGCTAAAGCAAGGCCAGTAACGCCCTTTCCCTCTTGAGAAGATAGAGTTCTCACTCTCAGTTGGTTGCTTACCTGTAGCCCCACAAAGTCAAACTCTCCAATCAGCATACTTCTTGTGAGTCTGGTTTTCTTTCAATGAACAACGTGCGGCCTCCAAGATAGTAGCATACCCTCTCTGATTCTTAAGTTGTTTTTTTTTTTTTTGTTGTTGTTGTTTTTGTTTGTTTGTTTGTTTTTCGTATACGAAGTGGAAAGCGACACTTTTTCATAAAGTTTCATAAAGTTATGGTTAAATGGTTAAGGGACCTGGATTCTAACACCGGGAGTGATATGAAAAGAACCCTAGTAGGATTTAGGGCAGAGTGAGCTTGGGCACATTAATTTACATTCAAAATACATGCACACACCTTTAAAGAGGCTCCCTCCCCCATCTTGAAACAGGGTATCACTGTATAGCCCAGACTGGGCTCAAACTCTCTATCCTCCGGAGCCTAGGGAAGGGAAGGCTGGAATTAGAGCTATGAGCTATCACACCCACCACTAGTTGCTCTTTAAGCAGGTCTCAACACATGCTTGTAAGGTCTTTGTGGGTGAGAATTTGAGGAGAACAAGATTGAGCTAATGACCCTGGAAATTCTCAACAAATCTGTGGATAGTTTCACAGCTGTTTGACGGGTTTAGGGGGGCCCAGGGCATAGACTTTACCAGGGGACCGAGAGGTCCAGGCAGAGCCAGCAACATCAACACTGATTGCAAGATTATACCATGCGTAACCTCAGCGAGAAGAGTTATTCGAAGCCTCCACAGGCACCGGGCGCAGAGGCAGCCTAGCTGGAGCCTACCTGAAGTACCTGGAGATGGGGAACAGCGCAGAGGCAGGCAAGTCTCTTATTTAAGCCCCTGCCGCATTTTTCTTTTCTTCTTTAAAAAAATTAAAAATAATTTTTATACAATATATTTTGACCATGACTTCCATTCTCACATCTCCTCCCAGATCTTTCCCACTGCCTCCTCATACCAATTTCATGCTTTCTAATTTTTCTTTAGGAAATAAGCAGGCAAAATCAAACTAACAAACCAGACTAAAGCAAAGCAACAAAAAGAAAAAACACGAATAACACATATATATGCACACGCAGACCACAAACTACAGAAAAACAAAATTGGAGACTCTGCACAATATATACAATGCATATAATATACATTTATATAACTATGTTACATATTTATATATTATAATATGTAATGCATATTGCATTATATATTATAATATATAACATACATGCAAAGGACTACTAAGGTTAAAAAAAAATGCCTGAACAAAGCAATATGGGACCAAAAAATATCTTCCCAAAACACCATAGAGCTTGCTTTCTGTTGTCAACTACTGCTGGGCATGGTGCCTGTCATTACATATGATTTGTACAGCCAGTGAGACACCACTGAAGAGAACTAATTTTTTCCTTTTTGTGCGGAGACCCTGTGTATGCTGCCAAAGTCTGTGAATTCAAGTTTGAGTCAATCCTTCTACGTCTGGAAGACACTTTTCTTGGTGTCCTCCGTCCTCTCTGGCTCGTACCATGTCTTCACTTTCCCTTCCTGATAGTTCCCGGAGCCCTGAGGGGAGGGGTTTGATGATGACATCCTGTTTAGTACTGAGAGTTCCAAAGTGTCTCACTCTCTGCGTGTTGTCCACTTGTGTGTGTCTGCATTTGTTCCTATCTACTGCACAGGAAGAAGTTTCTTTGATGATGGCTAAGTGAGACACTGATCTGAGTCCAGGTCTGGTGTAGCCACTTGGGATGGGTACCAGGTAGAGAGTGTTTCTGGGTAGTGGAGGATGATAGGAAGGAATGGGGATCAGCTAAGGGAGGGGCTGGGTCTGCTGCATGGTTGGGCGAGGTCCCCAGGAAATGAAGGTAGAGTGGGAGGACAGGCTCCTGCCATAGGTCTGTTACAGTGCGGAGATGAGACTACGCTGCCACATTGTTAAACACACTGTTCCCCCAGTGAAATTCAATGTGAACTGATACGGAAGGCACTATTCATTCACACAGCCAATGTTCTGTTAACTGGCATATCGTTCCATTTTAAAATAAACAATAACCTATATGTTGTTAATTCCGGCCTAAGAGACATGCCAGTAATTTTTTTATAATTACCTGAAGACTTTAAAATATACCTCTCCAGTGGACTCCAACAGAGCCTGTCTGGAGGGTGAGCTTGATCATGTTTGGGTGGCAAGACCTGCCTACTGTGGGTGGCATCATTCCCTAAGCTTGGGATTCTAGGCTTTTAAAAGTGGGGAAAGGCAAGCTGACCAGTAGTATGTCTGCACTGTGCTTTTGTTGTGAATTCAGGTGGGATGTGGCCAACTGCTTCAAGCTCCTGTTGCCTTGCCTTTCCCAGCTCGATGGACTGTACCTTGTCCAGCAAGCTAGATAAGTCCTTTCCTCCTTAGGTCTCTCTTGTCAAGTTATTTTATAACAGCACACTTAGGAACCCTCAATACAGAAGCTAAAGAATGTGGTTTTATTGGAGTGAGAAGTTACATTTTTCATTTTGCTACTTGGAGTCACAATCCAGTTTACATCTCCCCACACACTTAGAACACTAACCCTTTACAGAATGCCTCATCCTTCATTTTGTTCACTGATGATGCCCTTGCATTTCTCTACCACAGAAACTGTTGAAGTGTTGTCTCCTGTGACCAGCTCCCAGGCAGAATGGCCCCATGCCCTCAGGAAGGGAGAGAGGGTGTTGCTCAGCAAGGCTTGGCAGGAAGAACAATTTTCAGCTTCTGAGGTGATGAGAAAGCGTGGAGGCAGGAAATAGATGTGTAAGTAAGAAAGAAACTTTAATGTAAGAGTGGTGAGTCATGAGCTCCAAGATGTGGGTGATGTAAAACTGTCAAGGCCAGAATCCACAGAGAGAGCTTGATACCAGGAAGTGACAAGGCAAGAGCCCAGGGAAGATGTGATGGGAGTTCCTGGGCAAGAGGCCAGAGAAAAGGCTGGGCTTGAATAGTGGTGCTCAGTGGCCTCAGACTGCTTGGTTGGTGGCTTCTTCAGAAGCCCTTTCTGTCTCATGACTTCCATTCCTATTGCTTTGCAGCAAAGCTCTCCAAGCCCCAGTCCTATAAGCCCACTGTAGGACTCGTTCAAGTTCTTAGGACTGGAGGCTTGGCTCTGATTTATTTTTGTGTTTTCAGCACTCAGGGCTTGGTTGAAGCTAAATGAGCAAATGTGCTAATGGGAACTGTCAAGTATGCTACTCTAGATGGAAAAAGGGTAAGGGAGTTGGTTTGTTTGCATTGGGCTCCCAGTGGTTGTCTGGCTTGAAGAAGAAGACTTATAGTGCAATAGTCACAAGCCACATCAGGGGGATGAGTCTTATGCTTGATAGATTGTTAGGGTTTTTGTCTGCTTGTTTTTTAATTTATCTGCATGTTGTTTCTAAGGATACTATCTTGTTCTGTGGCCCTGGCTAGCCTGAAACTCACTATCTGGCCCAGGTTATTCTTGAGCTCAAGGCAATCCTGTTATTTTGAGTGCTGGGAATGCAGGTGTGTACCACCAAACCCACCTGGGATTGGTCCCTTTAAAATGTCACAAGTCCTATGTGACCCTGGCAATGAAGAGTCTTTCTTTCCTCCAGGCACATGTAGGTTTTAATCCTTTGTGGCCTGGTGACCTGATGTGGCCACTGTGGTATTTAGAGAAGTGAAGTAGATGAGAACATTTGAGAATCAGAGTGTGACTCATTGACTATTTCCCCCACCCTACCCCACCCAGCAACTAGCCAATGGAGGCCTGAGTTCCCGAGTGAGAGTTCCCAGAACCCAGACAGCAGTCTACTTTTGATGTGTAGAATGCATAAGCACTAGACCTGGCTGCTAATACCTCAACTTTTTGCATGGGCTTGTTGCCTCGGCATTTCATGCCCAGCCACCCAGCTCACCTGTTCTTCATTTGACACTATGCCCAAATCTACGGACTCTGCCGGTGATTCTGTGTGGATTAGGATCACTGGAGGTATTTAAGTGTCGGTGTCTGTATGCATTTGCAGCTCTTTATATGTGTGTACCGACCTTTTGAGGGCATTAGTGAGCAGTATTTCAAGGTTGGCTTTACTTTCGTCAAGCCTAATTCCTTGGTGTGAGACTCTGGTTTTGTTGTTTATGTCTTCAATAAAAATGGAGGAACACTTGGTCATCCTCTACTGTGTCATAAATCTGAGACTCAGAGATTACTAGAAGCTTTCGCTATTCTCTTTTGCTCATCTCACTCCCCATCATGCAAACAATCATAGCTCCTTGCTTTTTCCCATTAGTTATATTATACAAGTTTAGAAGAGATTAGGGGAAAAAAATCCCCAGCCACAAGCAGAATGAAACAAACTACCTTTGCCTGCGGAGACTAACTTGAGCACACAAGGCCACCAGAATCCAGGAGCCAAGCTATAGTCTGTGGGAGAAAACCCGGGCCTGCAGGAGACAGCTTGGCAACTTGGTTTCAAGATTCAGAGAGCAAGAAGTCAAGAGTGTTTGTCCAGGTCTTTTGCCTCCCCAAGGAGAATTCCAAAATCATGCCTCATTTCTTTTTTCTAACCATATGTTCTTACACAGAAAGGAAATGTTAAGCCCCTTGGACTCTCATCTAACCTTTCTATCCCAACCTTCTGCTGTAGAGGAAGAAGTAATTTCAGGATTTCAGGTTCATGTGTTTGCAGGGGATGAGAGTGTCCCTTGGAATGTCTGTGCTGAAGTGATGGCATGGAAAGCACTAGCAACGACCACAATAGCAGTCCCAAGAAACACTGGCTGAGCTGTTGTGTGCCAGGCATACATATGACTCAATGTTTTGTTTATTCCCATTTCTCAAGTCAAGAGCCCTCAGTCAAAAGGGACTGAGGCTTGTCAGAGGCTGAGCAAGACCCGGGCCTTGGTCTGTGCCCTCAAGGCTGCCCCACTTCTCTGTCTTTCCTTCCTGGTTCTGGAAAGCACGCCGTTCCATGCTTGTCACATACTGGTCTAACTTTCCCTCTACAGAGACTCATCCCTGTCTCCATTAAGAAAGCAAGGCGGTTCCACCAATGTTTTTCTTTAGAGGCCTTTCTGTGGATCAAGGGACTTCACTGCTAGAAAAGAAAGGTGCTGGATGGGAGTGGCACCCTTTCCTGCCTGTTGTGGAGTAGCACTGCCCTCTTGTGGGCTGAGTGGCTGAGATTAGAGAGTGCCAAGCCTATAGAAAGGCTCTATAGGGCGCAAAGTCAGGTGTCCTTGTATTTTTTCTCACATTCATTGGACTCTGGCCGAGCACCTCCTGTGCTCTTTCTATGGCTGATTCTCTGAGATTGTTTCTCTTGATAGTGAATTAACGCCAACAGTTCAGGATGTTGAGAAGTTTCACATTGATTAATTGCTTATGTGAAGTGCCAGGTAATCCATCTAAGGGTGACCATTCTCACCCAGACAGTACAAGCCACATCCACTTTGATCACTAGAGGTTTCTCTGCCATCGAGGTTTGTGGGCTAAAGACATGCACAGAATTACAAGACTCTGTAGTCACGCATTGTCCTGATGCAGGCCCCATTTCAGTTATTATGGAAGATTGGATTGACTTTGTGTCAGAAGTTCGATACTATGTTGAAAGTACATGGCAGAAACTTTATCTCTGCACCATTAGTTAGAAGCGATGCCTTTCCTCTCTAGTCTTTTGTCTGTGGATTTCTGCAACGCTGTCCACCCTGCTTTTGGGTGGCCTTAGGTTACCTATCCCAGCACTGTATCATCACTCCACCTGCTTCCACATTCTGACGATCCCTTGCTAGGAAGTCAAAATACTTCCCACGATGCTTCATGACACTCTCAGGAGATGGTTTCACATCCTCCCAACAGCCAACCGCAGAGACCCTGAGGGATACTTACAGAGCTTGCCTCTTTTCAGTGTGTCCTATCCAACCACACTGTCTTCATTGTTGTTATTATTCATTATCTTCATGTTTTAAAGCCAACTCGACATTCAGTGCCACGCACACTTGCTCATTAGCACACTGAAGGAGGCGATCCTCTGTGGATAATATTCACACTTATTCAAGTCACTCAGCCAGACCATCTTAAGTCTTTAGTTCCCTTTACATTTTGCAACAGTTTACTCTCCTCGGTTGTTAAAATTGCCAAATTGCTCCTCGGTGATTCATAAACATCAGAGCAATTGACATTCTAACTGGCAAGACGTGAGAACATCAGGGTCTTCACTGGCACTGACTTCATTTTTTTCTTTTTTAAATCGTAAAAGCGGATGAATGGTCTGAAAAAAACACACAGAGGATAAAATGGATTGTTCTGTGTGGGCCTCACATTTAGACTGACACCTTCTGTTTCTCCCCACACTGGTGTTTTCCAGATCTCTCTGGAAGAGTTAACAGAGAACAGCATGTGCTCACAGGGCACTCCTTTTCTCTTTGTACTGTCCTGAGCCATCCGTGCCACCAGGGAGCCTTGAAACCAGGGTTTCTTAACCTGGGGTCTGGGATCTGTGGACACAGTTGAGGGTCTCTGAACTTGATTATAATTATAGATGATAAAACTCCCCAAGTTTACATTCTTTTTACGATAGAACTACTATCTGAAGTATTTTTTTTCAACGCTATCACTGAAGCGTAGCACTTATCTTATGGTTAATGTAGATGACAGCCCACTGCAGTCATGATGGCGTGTGAGCACAGCAGCAGTTAGACTCACTGTAGTCATCAGGCAAGCTGCTAGAACTTGCAGTTTAATGTGCTAATAGGGAAATCCATGTGTTACCATGTCGCAGATTCCTTTTAAAATCAATGTTTCCCTATTGTATTTAAATTAAATATATATTTACAAGAAGAGGTCCTGATTTCCAGTGGGTCAAGGCAGAAAAACTGTTTAGGATACCTTTCTTCTTTTTACTGGTGAATTTTGGCAATAAACGTTAATACTACTCACTCTTAAGGTAGAGTCTGGTACCCTTCCTCTTGGGAGTTTACTGGCCCACATTATTGCAATATTCAGTTGCAGAAAGCAAAGAGAGGTGAGCAGCAACTTTATAGTGAAGAGACTTAGCTCATGCCGTGTTTGCAAGGGACCAAGGCCAATAACACCAACACCAAGCCGTGTTGGTGTTATGCTGCTCTGACATGGTGCTATGAGAAGGGCACATCCTTTCTAGGGGGTTGCTCTCAAGAATCTGTAAATCCGGTCCAATTATGAGGAAACAAATAAAAAACAAAAAAGGATAACATTGTATAGAGCCTTGACCAATGTCTTCACAGATGCCAGATTCATGAAAAGCAAGGGGGAAAAAAATCAAACTGAGAAACTACCAGACACCAAGGGAGAGACCTGAGTACTGGTATGATGGCGACCTGAGGATTGGTGTGGTATGGTGCTGTGCTCTGGATTCCATCCTGACACACTAGGGGGAAAGCTAGTGACTGTCCCACAAAACCTAGAGTTTGTAATGTCAGCATTGAAACAGCACATTTTTTCACTTTTCATAAACTTTCCCTGTTATATGTGAGCATTAGAAGGACCCGGGTAATCTGCTGGATTTGTGGGAACTCTGCTCTGTCGGTCCTCCTCCCAAGGGTCTACCCCATGAGCGAGGACAGGGGTTACAGGCCAAGGGGGTGAGAGGTGTGGAGTCATCACACAGACACTGGGAGTCGGGTGAAAGCAAACTGAAAACCGAGGGTAAGCAGATGCAGACTCCTTTATTCAGGAAGAGACAGCAGGTTATATGGCTTTGGGCGACCAATCACATTCCTCCACACCATCTCAGAGAATGCCATTGGTTGTTCGTCTCTGGGAGGACTCTCCAACATCAGGTCACGGTACTCTCTGCCCAACTACTTCTGTAGTCACATCTCAGCAGAAGCTGCCTCAGGCATGAGCCCTAATGGCCCTTTGCTGGGGATGCCTACATTGCTCTATTATTGAAACATCTGTAAGTCTATTCTGAAATAAAAGTTTGAGAGGAAAAAGAACCTTCAAGTTTCTGGTCCTAAACTTGTATCTCTCCTCCCAATTTTGACTTATTCATTCATCCTTTCACTCATTCAGCAAACATATTAGTCAGCTCTGGGGTACATCAGAGACTGGGCATGGGATGAAGATAGTGATGAGAAAATGATGGCCCCAGGGAGACTGGTCTTTCATGCATACCTGGAAAAGATGGCATTAGAATGCTAGGGAATGAATTCTTCAAAAGGCATTTGCACACAATCAATATAGCAGGAAAGTAGAGAGAGATGTAGGAAATCACAAGTGAGCAAGGCAAGGCACTGTGGGTAGAGAGAAAGAAAGAGGATTCTGGACAATGTAGTTCCTAGTGAGCCAAACCATTGTCTTGTCTTCTAATCACCCAGTATAAGGAAGCTGCAGGACTGGAATCCGTCATGTTCCCACTTCAAACTGTTTCAAATTATTTCCTGTGATATTCCCAGGAGAAAGTTGGGTAAAGAGATCACTGTGATGTCAATTTGGAGTCTCTCTGCTGTATTTATAGCTCTTAGAATAGTGTTTCAGTTCAACTGTTATTGCAAATTAATATAAACTGAGTAGTTTTTAAATAAACCTGCTTTATGTAATTCTGGAGGCTGGAAGTCTACCATCAAAGCCAAAGAAGGTGACGACTGTCAGGGTTCAGGGAGCAAGCTGAGAAAATTCATTTCAGAGGTGAAAGCTTAAAAATGCAAGCTTTAAACTGGACAACGTGGTTCGTGCCTGTAATGCCAGTACTCAGGGAGGCAGAGACAGGTTGATCGATCTCTATGAGTTTTAGGCCAGCCTGGTCTACAAAGTGAGCCCAGGACAGCCAAGGCTACACAGAGAAACCCTGTGTCATAAAAAAAAATCAAGCTTTATTTTTGTGCTCCCAAGGAGGCAGTCAGTTCCAGATCTGTATTGCACTGTTTGCACACTAGTAAAGTCAGTAAGAGCCACAGTTTGGGTGTGTGTGTGTGTGTGTGTGTGTAAGCATAAAGTGATGGAGTAAATATTTACAATGTACATTAAATTTAAAGTAGGACATTTCTGCATCCACTACAATGTGAATAAAAGACACACACACACACACACACACACACACACACACACACTTGAGATAGTAGCGAAAAATGCATACCACATTCAGAACTTATTCTCAAACCAATGAACTCATTCACACCCTTGATCCATGAGTGGTGTTCTAAATTTTATCTTTCTTGTTTCACCTTTCCTTGCTTAGGAACGGGAGACAGTTGGTTTGGGCTGTCAGCTCGATGGGCTAAGAGGTACCCAGGGTTGATGGAGTGCACCTGTGTGTCTAGTGAGGTGTTTCCAGAGACAGTTTACAGACCGACTGGACAGTGACTGTTAGGAAAAGAAGGACTAGGAGGGCATGGGCCAGCAGCACTCTTTCTTTCCTGAGTGAATGTGTCTCTTGCTGCTGCTTGCTGCTAGAAGACTCCAGCTTCCTTGGCCTTCAGCATGAACTCAACCCCTCTCCAGGGACATGTCCGGCTTTTAGCATTGGATCGGCCAAGCGTCTCCAAGATGATGCAGTCCAACTGCACACTGGAGGAGGAGAGAATCAGATGCACAGCCAAGGGAGCTCTGTTAAGCGTTTAAAGGGTGAAAACCGTAGAGCAAGGGGGAGCAGGGGGAGCTGTAGCGTTATCCCTAGGGAGCTGTAGCTTCCCTAGGGCCTGGGGCCTTGAACTTAGTTTCTCCCTATGATTAAATGGTAGTACTTAGAGTAAGTTTCTTTTTTTCTTGTTGTCAACAGTGACTTGTAAGGAGTCACTTGCTGGTCCATAGATAGCCATTTTCTCCTGTATCCATGCAAGTGGAATAAATAGGACTACATCAGCGCAGGATAGCATTACCTATTTCGGCTTACCTATTTCAGTTTAGTGAAGGAGGAGGGACGCGGGAAGAAAAGGCAAGGAGGAAAGGCTTATAGGGAACCCTGATGTTCAGGCTTGTGGTCAGACAATGGCTTTCCCTGTGAGCCAAAATTTCAGGTTAGGCTCTCATTCTTGTGATTCTCAAAGTGGCCACTAGATGGCTGTCTTAGCCCATTCTGTATGCTTCCCAGTCAGGCCCCAAGCACTGGAAATGGTTGCGATCTCCCTGGGGAGCCTTAGCCTCTTTGAGCCTCCAGCCTGGCCTGTCTGGGTCTGGCTGTATCTTGGGCTTAGGGAGCTCACTGACAGACCACTGCATACAAAGGACTTCTTCGCTGTGTCAGGGTTGTAGATTTTGGCAAATCTGCAGTTCATAGCACTGAGAAGAGATTGGGTGTGTCTTTATTGTCTTGCCTCAGTGGGAGACAGAAGTGGACACTTGCCATGTTATGGCTGTCTAGAACTTGTTGAACAACCTTGCTTTATTTGGTTGTTTCTAGTTGGAAGATCAGATTTTTGACCTAAAGATGGCTTTGCTGGGAAATAAGGGCGGGGCGGGGACTGGGGCTGGGTCTGGAGGCAGGGCTGGGAGAACAGTTGGAAACATTAACATTAATGGAAGCCTGCGCTTTTGGAAAGGTGGTGTTTAAGCTCATTCTCCAGGCCTGGCTAACGTTCACTTCCACAACCATGTCACCCACCAATATCCACTTACTAAACCTCCTTGTTTAGTTTAATCTGTCCAAATGCACTTGGGCTGCTCAAAGCTAAAATCCATTGCGTAGAACAGATGTGAACTCTGATGTGTCCACGGCTAGCCCCAGGCCTCCCCGCATCTGGAGCGATTCTGGGTAGGAGTGGTCCTTCTTTTATAGATGAGGTAAATGTAAGGAAAAGTACTTGTCCATGGTCACACAACTGCGCCGTATCGAAGCCAAGATTCCAGTAGATGTGATTCTCTGCAGCCCGTGAGCATTGCAAACTCCATCAAGGCGAGGACACTGATTATCAGAATTACCACTCTGCCCTCATTAACCAACACAATGTCAGCATATGGCTGGCTCTTGATAAGTGGCGTGAATTAATGAGTATACGAAAAAATGCCGCATTTTCTGGTGGTTCCTCTGGGACTGAGTGCTGAGAAAATGGCTGTTCTTTAGGCCCCTCGGCATCACGTCCCTTTCTCACTTCAGCCTCCCTGTGCATCCGGACCTTTACCAACTATCATTTAGAATCGAGTTCATTCACCAGGACTTTGGTAGGTGACCTTGAACAATGGCCACTGTCACGTTGGCACTTGTTCTTTTGAGTTCTGGGTTCCAGGCAGCAGTGGAAGCTCAGGCTGGGTGCTATCAAAGGAATAGACCCACAGACAAACATTAGACAGAGCTCCAGGAGTACTATGGAAGAGTTGCGGGAATGATTGAGGGGGCTGGAGGGGTCAAGGACTCCGTAAGAAGACTTACAGAGTCAACTAACCTGGGCCCATGGGGGCTCACAGAGACTGAAGCACCAACCAAAGAACAGGCATGGACTGGTCTTAGGCCCTCTGCACATATGTAGCAGATGTGTGCCTGGTCCCCTAACAAGCAGAATGGGAGCCCTCTCTGACTCTGATGCTGCCCTTTGGATCCCATTCCCCTAACTGGGCTGCCTTGTCTGGTCTCAGCGGGAGAGGATGCACCTCGTTCTGCAATGATGTAATGTGCCAGGGTGGGTTGGTACCCATGGGAGCCCTCCCCCTTCTTCTCTGAGAAGGAGAGGGGAGAACGGGAGGAGGGTGTGAATGGGGGGACTGGCAGGAGGAGAGGGGGTCAATCAGAATGTGAAGTGAAGAAATAAATGAATGACTAAATAAACAACTAAGCAAATAAATAAATAAACAAACAAACAAACTAGAATCAGAATAAAAAGTCTTTGGCATATAATGGGTCAGCTTCTTTCCGGTTCTGAGCAGTGGCCACCGCCCTCTGCTTAGAGACACAGCTGTCCTCTCTTATGGCCATGCTACAGTTTGTACTGAAGGCTCCATCTTGGGCTGGTGACATTACTGAAAGGTGATTGATCATGTCTAAATTAGTTTAATAAGTTAATTAATTTGCAAAGCACAGCACTAGGATTTGGAAGCCAGGTAACAGGAGTGAACAGATTTGCTAATGCAGAATTGCCTTTTTGCCTGAAGAAGATACAGCTGTTTCCACCACATCCCTCACCCCTGCTGAATGATTATCTTAATTTTTTTCCAAACACACAAAAGGAATACTTGAAAATGCAAAAGGCCTAAATGAATGCCTGATGAGGCAGTTTATCTTCTGTGCAACTGTAGTCTAATTGTCTAGGTAGAATATATTTGCTGAAAACACCTTGAACACTTTGTGTGAGCCTGCCAACTCTGGATGTTATTGTAGGAACAGGAATGAAAAGGCTAGTCAGTCTAGTTTCTTCCGGATTAAACACTGTATATGTATTTAAGACCACTGGACTGGACAGGAAAGCTGCTTAGTCACTTAGTACCCTCTCCAAATAGTAAATCAGTAGACAGGTGTTTCCAATGGCAGTTTGCTGGGACCTGGCCAGTCACTTGTGAAGCCAGCTACTACCAAGGCCCTGCTTTGAGGCGGGTGCAGTGTACAGAGGCAGTGAGTCAAATCTGTGTGTAAGACAGACTCAGAACGTGTCCTGGAGGAGTTTGGAGTTCAGTAGGAAAGAGATAGATCAAGGGGGAGATGACATGTGTAGGGTCTTAGGATGGCCCCAGAACATGTGCTAAAGGTGTTTTAGAGCCTTCATTTGACACCAGCCGCTGTGTCAGAGATAAACCTTGGTGCTACCTCAGTGGAGTGTGGGGTCTTGAGGCTACTTGAAGATTTGCCTTAGTTAGTGTTTCTATTGCTATGACGAAACATCATGAAAGAAAGAAAAAAAAAAAACAGATACAACACCAAATTGAGGAGGAAAGGATTTATTTGGCTTACACTTCCAGATCATATTTCACCATTGGAGGAAGTCAGGAAGGAACTCAAGCAGGGCTGGAACCTGGAGGCAGGAGCTGATGCAGAGGCCATGGAGGGGTGCTGCTTACTGGCTTGCTCCCCATGCCTTGCTCAGCCTGCTTTCTTACAGAACCCAGAACTACCAGCCCAGGGATGGCACCATCCACCATGAGCTGGGTCCTCCCCCAATTGATCACTAATTGAGAAAATGCCCTACAGCTGAACCTCATGAAGGCATTTCCTTAACTGAAGCTCCTTCCTCTCTGATGACTCCAGCTTGTGTCAAGTTGACACAAAACCAGCTAGTACATAGATGCCTTTGGCAGGAAACAGGTAGCTGTGGAGACAGCAGCTACATACAACTACAAAGAAGCATTTTGATATCTTAATAACCTGATACCATGAGACTGGAAGGTGCCGGCTGTATAGTTGGAGCAGAACCAACATCCAGTGACAGGGTGCGTTTGCAACAGGAAGATACTTAAACTGAAAACTGAGGCTGGGTCCAGGACCTCTGTGGACACTGCGAGTTCTAGGGGGTATCTTCCACAGCATGAGAGGCAAGTGGGCATGTAAAACCCCAGGCTCGGGGAGAGAGCGGGGTGCAGGTGGGGGAGGATAGGGTGTGATGGAAACAAGTGTGGAGAACTGTGATAAAAAGCACCTGACAAAAACAACTTCTTTATTTTAGCTCCCAATTGAAGTCCACCATTGCAGGAAGTCAAGGCCAGAACTTGAAGCAACTGGTCCATAGTCAGGAGCAGAGAGAGAATGACATGCATGTCTACATGTTCTTCTGGATAGCCCATGAAAGGATGCTTACCTCATTCAACACAATTTGGAAAAAATGCAAATTCTTATAGGCCGATATGATCAATAGGTCAAGATGAATCCTCACCGAGATTCTCTTCCAAGGTGAGTCTAGATAGTGTCAGGTGGGCAATTAAAATTAATTATCACAGACAGGTAACCTGGGTCCTATCAGCAGCATTAGAGAGGGTTAGCACTGGGTGAGATGCGGGCCTGTTAATTCAGTACTCAGGAGACTGAAGCGGGGGATGAGTTTAAGTTCAGCCTGAGCTGCCAATTAAGATTTTGTATTAAAAATGAAAAAAAAAATTAGGAAGACATGTAGAATCTTAGTTTGATGGAGATTAAATTTTGACAATGGTGCTGGCTGGAGCAGAAATTTAATGTAATCTTAATAAACCTCAGTTCATATTCATTTGAGAATCCTCTCCACTTTACACGATCAAGGGAAGGAGTCAGTAGAGAAGGGTTCCTCTGCCAATGGTGTCCTCTAACTGTGAGGACTGCATTCATATTCTAAACCTCAAAATCTCCTCAAAGGGGTCCGCAGGTATCTTAGATTCAAAGTTTCTAGATCTAGCACCCCCGAGCCTGTCTTTCTTTTATTCCTTTTGCAGTGTAAATGGCAATTCCGTCTTTCAATGGTCAGCACCTTCAGTTAGAAGTTACCCTTGATGCCTTGATCAAAACCCACAGCTGCCTTGTCCAGTGTGCCTGGCTTTGCTCTCCATGTATAACTAAAGCCTAACCACTGTCCACCTTTCTTCCTCTAGGACCATCTCATCCCATCTGTATTGTTACCCATGGTCCTCTCTTGCCCTTCTGCAGACTGGTACCCACCCCAGCAGTCAGCAATCATTTTAAAAACGTTAGTCAGGTCAGACTTAGGCTTACACTTTCCTTTGGCTGTCCAACTCACTTGGAGGAAGAAAACAAAAACAAAAACAAAAACAAAACAAAACAAAAAAACATAACCACGCTCTGTTGGCTGTGCCATCTAGTTCTTGGTCACCTCTCGCCTTCTTGTGCCTTTATTCTCCACCCCAGATCATCAATTGCTATCTGATCTCACCACAATGGCCACCTTGCTTATCCTCACAGACAGCAGCTAGGTCCCCACTGCAGGCCTCTTGCATGGGTTGTCTCCTCTGTCTGAGACGCGCTCTTTTAAATGACTGCATAGTCTATGTCCTCTCCTCTTTCAGATCAGTATTCTGCTCCTGCTGTCCTGAACAAAACAATGGCATTTCTCAGCCCTTCAGCATTATTCTTGTTGCAATCTGTAGCACTGTTCCTTTACTTTGAAAAATAATAGGTTAAATAGTGCCATGGTAACAAGTCCTCAAATTAAGTAGATTACAACGTAGGGGTTATCCAGCTTGTACTGGCTTCTGAAAGCCAATTGTTAATTTTCAGGAAATTTCTGAACTAGTTGTTATATATAGCCATTTTTTAAAAACTAAATGAAATAAATGTATAATTAGCTATGCATTACTTCTTAATTATAATACTACTACTAAATTATTCTTTTTGCCTATTACTGTAACCTACAGCCTTGCAGGTATTTATGGCTGATGTACCTGTGTGAGGGAAATATTACATAGTGACAGTATACAGTGCAAATGTTTCTAACTCAAGACTAGTGATGTGCATTAGCCATCTTGAGAGTGTTTGCACACTGGTAAAGTCAGTAAGAGCCACAGATTAGGTGTGTGTGTGTGTGCATAAAGTGATGAAATAAATATTTACAATGCACATTAAATTTAAAGTAGGACATTTCTGCACCCATTGCAATGTGAATAACACACACACACACACACACACACACACACACAGAGAGAGAGAGACAGTAGCTAAAAAATACATATCACATACCGAACTTATTCTCAAACCAATGAACTCATTCACACCCTTGATTCATGAGTGGTGTTCTAAATTTTATCTATCTTGTTTCACCTTTCCTTGCTTAGGAACGGGAGACAGTTGGTTTGGGCTGTCAGCTTGATGGGCCAAGAGGTACCCAGGGTTGATGGAGTGCACCTGTGTGTCTAGTGAGGTGTTTCCAGAGACAGTTTACAGACTGGACAGTGACTGCTAGGAAAAGGACAAGGAGGGCATGGGCCAGCAGATCTCTTTCTTTCCTGAGTGAATGTGTCTCTTGCTGCTGCTTGCTGCCAGAAGACTCCAGCTTCCTTGGCCTTCAGCATGAACTCAACCCCTCTCCAGGGATGTGCCCGGCTTTTAGCATTGGATCGGAACAGCCCAGCATCCTGCTTCTTTGATTGCGCATCTGGTCCTTTCTTCCTCCAGTGTGCAGATGGGCTTTGTTAAGACTGCCCGGTTCCTATTGCGTTAGCCAATCCGATAAACCCTGTGTATGAGAGAGACAGGGGAGAGAAGAGGGAGACAGAGACAGGGAGGAAGAGAGAAAAAGAGAGAGACATTCTATTGGTTCTGTTCTTCTAGAGAATCCTTCCTAATACAAGTGATCAGATCAATCAATATTTAGATTGGAAATGCACCCATTTGTGTATTGGAACCATAGGCTAACTATAGATACATAATGTCAACACAAATCAACCAAAGAATTCTCTATCAACAGGGTGTCAGCAATTTCTACACAGTACTATTTCTCTTATTTGCACATCACACCATTTACATCAGCAAAACTGACACCAAACATCTGAACATACTCTCGTACTCAGATCTGTTCTTAACTATTTGTGAGCACATTTCCTTCCTGTGTACATGCTATGCCTGTCATGGGTCTCCTGCTTACATTCCTCACTCTGAGCGTAAGTCATGATGCTCAGACTGCCTGTGGTATTGCCAACTGCTGTGTTGGGTAAAGAACAGTATGGCAGAGGTCTATCTAGCCGTGCCACACACTACTTCTGTTTATCCTTCATTAACTAAAGTAAGTTAGAAAGTCATACCTACGTTGAAGTGAGAAGGGAAATACAAGGCCCCCATGTGTCTGGAAGAAGGAAAAGCAGAGTGATAGTGTTTATGAAAAATCACTATATTAGGAGTCTCTCTCTCCCTTCTTCCCTGTGTGTGTTTGTGTGTGGTGTTACTCTCATACATAAAGGTAGCTCCCACCAGAGCTGATTTGCTCACTGTATCTTTTGCAGATGCTCAATACTTTAAGCGGTTCCGAGGGAAAAACAACTTGGAAGAAGGAAGCTCTTGAAAGCATGGGTCAATGGAGGCAATCTTCATTTCATGTCTTTTCCAGTTCTGGATGAGCTGTGATTTTTTTTCCCCACCCATCACTAACATATGAAGCTGGGACTTTTGTGCTGAGAGAAATGACACAGATGCATGTGACTTGTATTAGGGTATAAAACAGAAAAGGTCCAAGGTGCACCCACTGAAGAGGTTTGATCTCATCAGAACAAGCAAGTGAGCCTGGCATCTTGGACACCAATTGAAGGAGATGTCACCGTCAGATTTGTACAAGGGCAAAGTAATCCCTGAAAGAGTACCTGCTTGTATTTTATGCCCTGGTAACTCTCTTGGTACACTCTCAATCCTAGCCCTGCAGCCAGGGCATCCTTCGGGAACCAGCTCCATAGTCTAAGGGACACTTCTAACTGTAGAGGTTGTTTGCAGACAGTCGGGTGGCAGCAGAAGCCAGAGAATCCTGAGTATGCACTCTGGCTGCTTTAAACATTCTCAGGGCTGAATTATGCCTCCAAACGCTGACAGGCAGAACAAGCAGGAGGGAGGCATCCATTATTCTGGAAAATGCTTCATGCATTCACCTCACGGTTGTGAGTCTGAAGCTCAGGTGTTGGCTGTTATTCCAACTATGCTTGATGGTGTTGCATATCAGTAATGCCAACGGCACTAATTCTTATTTACTGAGTCCCTGTTATGAGCCAAGGAAACACTATGCCGGGCATACACACATTGCCTTGTTCATCAACCAGTATAGACATCTATTCCCTGGGGACTTCCTGTCTAGCCAAAGAGAAAATTGAGCCTTGGGAAGATTAAATAATTCTAACAAGGTCATCTAGGAAGCAACAGAACCAGGATCTGAGTGAGTCTTTTCGAATCTCAGGTTTGGAGCCTTTAAGAAGGAACTCCTCTACCAATCCATAAAACAAAAGTTAAGAAAAAGGGGAAAAAAACCACTATTGAGGCAACATGAACTCAAGATAGTTTTACACACACACACACACACACACACACACACACACACACACACACACACATTTTTTGTTGTTCTTATTGTTGTTTTTGAGACATGGCCTTACACTGTAGCCCAGGCTGACCTGGAAGTTATTGTGTAGTTCACAACTCACAGCAATGTAGATTCGAATTCAAATTCATGGCAATTCTCTTGCCTCAGCCTACTGGATACCAGGATTACAGAGCTGAGCTATTTCATGTGTCTCAGACACAGTGAGGTTGCTTACACAAACCCTATTCTAAAACCAACTAACCAACCGAAGAAAACCCAAAAACTAGAACACATGCACACCTATATTTATTAACATACTTCTCTCTCACTGAGCAGAAAGAAATCTCAGTTTGACAATAGTTGCCTTTTTTTTTTCTTTCAATTTTTATTGAACACAAGTATTCTGACAGAATGCAAAGTCAAAATTCTCAGTTAGTACTCAGTATTTACAGCAGTGAGAATGGAAACAAAGGTGGTGTCGATGTTTCACTCAGTAAAAAGTTTTATAACAAGAGAGAAGGCCCCCGAAGTACAGAATGCTAGGTAAGGATGTTAATGGAGGTGTGATCACCACCATCCAGACGGACAGCTGAGGGTGAGACCCTGGGACGTGGGAGGTTCCATAGAAAAGTGAGAACATAGAGTCTTATTGAGTACACCTTGGCCCTTCAGGATTGGGAGACCCCACTCATGGCACCTGGGTGGCCTTCCCACAGAACTTGGCCATGCTGGTCTTTATGTGATACATATGTATGCCACATAGACATACGACACAGCAACATTGAAACTGGTGGAGTCCATCCCTCCTTCCAAAAACTAAAAACAAAACAAAACAAAAACCCAAAGAAACCAAAATAGAAAACTGTAAGTGCTTATCTCATCACATAAAAGATAAAACAGGTGGGTAATATGCTGTCTTCCTCTTTGATTTTAGAGAGATTACTGCTATTAAAAAAAGAAAAAGAAGAAAATAAGAAAATTTATGCATGCTGAGACAAACATATGTATAAAGAGAAAGGCAGATCAAAGTGTGGACAGTCTTGAATTCCAGCTAATGGTGGGGCCAGTGTTCTGGAGGTGAGCCACCCTGGGCCATGTTATTTTGGGGATGGCCATAACTCTGACTCTTTTTTTTTTTTTTTTTTATCAGAATTGGGCTCAATTTTTCAACCCACAAACAGAGTGAAATATACCATTTCCAGGAGGTACTGTGTGCCCTCATCCTAGCTGGTCAAGCCACTGACTTCACAATATGGAAAACGAATTCCATTGGACGGGCTGTGGCCAGAGGAGTCTGGCCCTCAGCCCTAGGACCTCTCTGGCGTACGTGCTGCCCACCTCTCCCACTCTGTTATGAGCCTGCCCTCTCTAACGTCTTCCCAATACCTCTTCCTGAGGACCTGTGCATGTGAACTGTGGATCTGTGCAGGCCCTGGAATGAAAGGGACCAGTCTGAGTGTTCTGGGATCCTCCATTTCCATCCCCAGGAGCTGAGAAAATGCAAAATAACCCCACATTGAGCAAATGACAAGACCATTATTTTTTTCACAGTTTGAAATTATAATCTAGCATCGCCACTGATCACACTGCAGAAGTGTCAGAACATTGGGGTGTGTGTCCCACAAAGCGGACACGGGAGCCGTCTGGCCACCCTAACCTATTGTTGCTTTGTACTTGGGAAAGGAACTCGAGCTGTCGGATGGACGTCTGTTGGCTTTAGTGTCCTCTTCATCAGCGTCATTGTATTTCATTTCCTTTGTTGAAAGGCTTCTATTCCTTTTGGGATTTCTTTTTTTTTTTAATTTTTCTTTTTTGTTTCCTGAATATTTTTTTTCTGAACTATCTGCTATACCTTCCACAACCAAACTATGTTGAAGTTTTATTTCAATACTATGACAAAAACACGTTTCACACTAAAATATTCACGCATCCACAGTGCACAAGCTTGCGGTTCTAAAGAAGAATGAAAAACAAAAGCGAAATTTCTATACAAAGGGCTGGCTTTTCCCTTCCCTCCCTCCCATCCCCTGAAAGTTTCTGTGTTTCCCCCCATACTTGGTTTCTGATCCAGGAAAGTTTTATTATAACTCCAGACAGTATTTGTTTTTACAAATGTCGTCTAAGTGAACAGAAGGCCAATGTCATTTTACTTCAACAGATTTCCAAAAGGAGACACTACTTCCCTGAAGCACACGTGCTCTTCCGCTCAAATCTAGATTCTGGGCTCTAAAGGAAATGGTATGTATATATTTTATTTGGCTTTCTACAAAAAGGGGGTGTTTGGGCTTAAAAAAAAAAGTGTGTTCACCAAGACCAGCCCCAACTATACAATCTTCTCTGCTTCATTCAACAAAGCCAAAGGGCCCTTCAGAGGAAGGGTGTGCAGACACCTGGAGGCAGGCCCAGTGTCACAGACACAGGTGGCAGCTAATCAGAAAGTGGTCTAACATTCCCTCTCTCCCCCTAAGAAACAGCAACAGAATCAAACAGGAAAAAAAGGCAAAATCATTCCAGAAGGAGGGGGCTTTCACCCCAGTTTGACACAGGTAAAACTGCAATGAATCAGAACTGGGGGAGTGGAGTAGAGCCACTGTAAACAATCATCTTTTGTAACCTTCACCCTGTGCTAAAAGCAACCTGGGAGGATTCTACCTGCCTCTACGGGGTACCTGTTGCTTAAAGAAAAAAGGGTTGGGGGCAGCTATTTTACACAGACATTAAACACAACCAAAGTCAAACGTGTCAACTTGTAAACACTGGAAAGGAAACTTGGAAGAGAGGAAGAAAAGGAAAGAAAAGAAACAATGTAAGAAAAACAAAAGCAAAAGAAATTGAATAAGCTGCGATTTGGCATTCCTCCTAGGAACAGGAGCCTACATGGGAACTGAACGCAGCTAGCTAGAGTGCCACACTTTGCATACAGAACAAATACAAAGTGAACAGAAAGTATAACTTATTTGTGAGGTTCTACAGTCTCAACTTGACTGAAAGTATAAAAATAAACTGTGGACTGGGTTCATTCGGTTAGTCTGAGTTCTTGGAAGCATTCTTCTGAAACTGATCTGTGCCAATTGGGTAACACCAATTGCAGCCTTCCTGAACCTAGATTTTTTTTTCCTTTTTCTTTCTGAGCTTCCTAGATTCTTAATTTGGGGTCCTTTTGTTTGATTTTTAAATGGTTTCAGGGAACAGAGTGTCCTAGTTTGGCTGTGGGTTTAACCTTTTTGTCTCATTTTATTTTTTAACAAGTGAATGTGAAACAAAGGAGCCCTTTCTAGAAACCTACAAAAAGGCGATCCCATGTTTATCTGTTTTTGTTGTTTTTAAAGGCAAAAGACACTAGAGGAATGAGTGTGTGTGTGTGTGTGTGTGTGTGTGTGTGTGTGTGTGTGTGTGTATGAGATCGGGGATGCTCTGGTGAAGCCACTGTGTCACTTTTTATTTTGATCTTTGCTTGTTGCTTGGTACCCATCATGCTTTGCTCTCATTCTCTTTTGTTTGTGTGGCATCGTTGGGGACCGTCTTGACTTCAGTTGGTGCTGGCTTTGCTTCTGACTCCTGGGGCTCAGACTTTGTTTCTACCGGACCCTTCCTGCAGAGAAACAGAAACAGTGTTGCTGAGACCACATCCTACAGCTCTGCAAATACTGTCTTCCTCCCCACCCCTCTTCTTATGCCACATGGGAGGGGAGGGGCTTCAGTAGCAGCTTCAACATCCAACTGTGCATGCACACTGGAAACAGTTGAGATCACCTGAGAGTTCTTCAAATGCTTCACGCCTGGGGCATGTTCCCAGAAACCCTGGGTACAGTGACTTTAAAAGCAACCAAGTGATTCCAAGGTGCAGCTAGGCAGAGACACACTAGTCAATAACAATCATTTCCTCCTCCAGACTTAACTGGCCCCAGCCCATTTTAACCTGGGGCAGGAGAAGAGAAGAATGAGGCCCTCTCTCTCTTACCATGACAAGCAGAAGCACAGTGGCTCAGCTTGCTATAAGTGGGGCGCCCCAGGCCCTTCTTTGGGTACCAGTTCCAGGGATCCCTACCATAAAGCACCTCTCTTGTGCCTGCCCCCAGATCTTCATCCCACACTGTTTCAGGATGGTGACTCTATGGCGTCTTGAGTAGGCTGGGAAAGTACTGTTACCAGAGTGGCAAGAGGCTAGAGTGGGCCTGCTTACTACAAGAGACTGGAAGGGCCAGTACCAAAGACACACTGCTGCAAGTGCAGCTATCGGTTGACTCCACTGTATTTAAGACACCTGAAGGTTGAGAACTTGAACTTGGAGACAGACATGAGTGTCTGAGAGGTCTGGGTAGGGGAAGAATGGGCCTCGCAGCCAGTGTGTGATAGAGCTGTCTGTGGCGGCACTCTCCTTGCACATCACCTCACCAGGGCTACCTTATTTCTTCCTGAATAGCATGGTCCCTTTCTCAGGAGGATTTGGCCTGGTCCTCGATAGCACACACTATGGGTCCAGGATGGCAAATAACAGCACCTTGGCCTCCTAACTGCCTCCTCAAACTCTGCTCCTCAGTGACCCTACTGCAAAGGCATCCCCAGGGAAAACAGAAGTACAGCTAAGATGATACAGGTGAAACATAATTAACATGGCCTAATTATCCAGCAGGCGGCCGATTCACTCATCCCACTGCCTGTCCACTTGTGCTTCCGCCTTGTCCCACGCCCCTGGCTGACAGTTGTCTCACAGAAGCCCTGCAAGAGGCTGAGGACACATCAAACAAGGAGGACATAGCACAGCACAAACACACACCACCACAGGACACAACCCAATGACAGCGGACAAAGAGAGTCCGTACTCGGTCTTTGCTGGTGCCGGTGGCACAGCGCTGTCTGCAGTGGAAGGAGCAAGCTCAGAGGCTTGTCCACTGGCCCCAGTGGCAGGAGCAGGAGAGCCCAGGGCTGCAAAAACATCCTTTGCAAGGTCAATATCTGGGGTCTTGAAGTTCCCTTCGTCCATTTTTAAGTCCTCGCCCTGGGAAGGGTTTGTGGTGCTGACGGAGGCAGCCTTGCTCTTCGGGCTAGCAGGGGCTGTGGCTGCCTCGGGTGGGTTCTTCACGGCGCCAGGCTGGGTGGGCTCTGGGTCCGGGCCTTTGGTGCTGGGGCCTTCCTGCTTGGCCTGGGGGGCTTCTGTGGCAGGGGCGGCTACTGCTGCTAAGGGGCTGGCTGCCCCGGCTGGGGTGGGGGTTGGAGCTGGGGAAGGCTTACTGGCTGGAGGGGCCTTGGAGGCCTCCCCGGCACTGGCAGGTGTGCTAGGGCTTAGAACAGCTCCTTGGTTAGCTAGGACAGTGGAGGACAAATTGCTAGCAGAAGCAGTTGAGGTTGGGGTATCACTCAGGTCAACAAGAGGAGCAACTTTTGGGGCTGAGGCTGAGGGTGAGGACGAGGCAGTGACACTAGGCCCCTTGGAAGGGGTGGCCTGACCAGTGGGCACAGAATTTGAGTCCGGCACAGCTGTGGCTGGTGGGGCAATACTGGAAGTCAGTGTAGTGGTCTCACTGGTGGGGCTGTTCTGAGCAGTGGCAAAAGTTTCGGTGATAGTGTCAGAGTTAGTGGTGACGGTGGTGACAGAAGGCAGCATGTCCTCGACAGTGGCTGTAGTGTCAGCAGGCAGCCTGTGGGGAGGACAGGAAGTAGAAAGAGAATAGACAATGAAGCTGAGACATGACAGAGAAGCTAGATAGGAGCCAAGGAGAGGAACTGTGGGTGGGCATGCAACCATACACGGGCAGGAACATGGGCCCACAGAGAAACGAGGACGAAGAGGAAGTACATGCCCCAGGCGGGCAGAAAAGGACACAGGAGACAACAAAGAACGTGGCAGTCTCAAAGGGATCCGCTAATCTTCCTCCATGCTGATGCCCCTTCAGCTCTCTGTACAGGGCTCTGGTTCCCTACAGATCTGTCTAGAGTTCTCTTGGGCTGCCTCAGATCTCCACTCCAGAAAAGGCAGCTGATGTCAGTCATCTACCTCTCTAGGTTTTCGGAGCCCCAAGAAATGGGGTCCAGCTGACTTACAATTCTTCCTAGGCAGGGATGGGGGAAGCCAGGATGAGGAGGACCAGGGCTCCTGTGTGTCTGTGGCTCTTCCAGCCACAGATTTATGCTCCTGTGAGACAGATTTTCTTCAAGGCTATCAGGTCCTTGATAGCCTAGTGGGCATTACAAACATGGCTGACCAGAGCCCCCCCCGAGGAGCTCCCAGGTTTCTGAGTGGAAGAGGCCCAGGGAACCTCACCAGGTCCCCAAGAGTTTTGATAAACCTAAATGAAATGGGCTAGTCCTCTCTCTCAATGAGGTAAAGCCATTCCTAGAATACGTGTGGAATTTTGGAGTCCCACTTCTGCACCCACCATGACTCAAGGAGAAATAAGAATGTCTTCTCTCTCAGGAGAGTGGGTTCAGACATTGTCTGGCTGGAAGGTCTTCTGACCCAGGGCTCCAAAGCTCTGGCTTCCATGTTTGGCCAGGAGCCAAGGGGGAGAAGCAGGGAAGGTTGGGGTAGGGTGATGAGGTTGGATTTGGGGATCTGAGGAAGCGTTAGTGCCTCTTAGTCCACGTACTCAGGCTCTGTCAGTGGCGTAGTCTCATTGGGCTCTGTGTGCTTCCCTCCATCATGGTTGGGGGTCCGTTCCTCCTCTGTTCGGACCTCCACAATGGGTTCTTTGGACTCATCTTTCCTGTGGAGAGAGTTCTGTTGGTTAGAGCCCTGGGTGGCTTCAGGAGATCTCTAAGAAAGAACCTGTAACATGGGGTATCAGGTCTGGCCTATGGCTGGCAGGGGGAGCTGGATTCCTGTCTGCATCAGAATAGTCCCTATATACAAGGTAATCACCCCACCTCACCCCGACTTCAGTTCTCCCATTTGTGTATTAGAACAATTAACAGTGCATACCTTAACTAATCATGAGAGCTAAATGTAAGATTTTTAGCACAGTGCAGACAAGTGCTCAAATGCAAACCCTCTAAGAAGAGAGGAATTTCTATTCATGTTTCTCCCTTTGGTACCCTAGAGGCAGGAAACCAGGTCTTGCCTTCAGTAGCTGCAAGCGAAGTATTTGTTGACTGGTAAATGAATGAGTGAGAGATTAAATGCATCCCTCCAAAGCTGGTTCCCTCCCTCACAGCTCCTCCTCTGGTTTAATTCTGACAAGCCCTGCCTTTTGACCTCATCAGGGATTTTATAACCTAGGATG
This sequence comes from Psammomys obesus, assembly GCF_907164565.1. NCBI lineage: Eukaryota > Metazoa > Chordata > Mammalia > Rodentia > Muridae > Psammomys > Psammomys obesus. Next base: position 11,308,287 of record NW_026596039.1, read on the forward strand.
GGCCTGATACACCGCTTTTCAAACTGGTCACCCGCCTCCTTTTAAACCCATGCATAGAGCGATTTGCTTCAATGATTTTACCACTCAGAGTTTTCATGTGTGAAAACAATAGCTAAAGGGGAGGTCACCATGGCTCTTTCAGGTGGCACAGCACTAAGCCCCAGCCTCAGGCTAGGGCAGAGCCTACACCCCACTGACAGGATGGGTTTGCACTCACGAGAAAGCGGCCTTGCCCTCCTCCATGTCTTTCCCCTTGGCTCCAGGACCAGCTTTGCCACACAGGTTAACAGCAATGCACATGAGAAGGCCACACTTGTTCAGGAAATAGCAGGTAATGTCCATGATCACCAGGAGTAGAACAAAGATGACAATGAGGATGCCCACGATGGCACCAGTGCTCAGGCCTGTGGTGGGGCTGCCGTTGGCTTAAGTGGGAGAGAAATGGTTGGTGGTTAACAGGCTTGGCTGTGAACCCCTTGACCCTTTGACCAGCCATCCCTGGGGTGGGGTAAGACCCTGAGTCCCTGAACTTATGAACAGCTGTCCCTGGGGGGGGGGAGTGAGGTAGGGCTCTGAGCATGAAGCCAAGGCATTTGTAACCAGTGGCACCTTCCTCAGGGCCTCTTCTGCCTGGTGTAGGGACAGGAGGTTCTCTCCACTTTTCAGATGGGGCATGGTAGCCTCATATCACCCAGCGGACATGGAGGCTCCCACAAATTATAATGAGAGAGAGGATTGTGATCTCTATCTTCATTCCTGCCCTCCCCAACTCTGAACCTCCTTCCTAAAGCATATGTTCAACTGGCCTTTGTGAATCCTGGAAGCAGACTGTTCCCAGACAGGTGGATACTGAGTAAGTTGAACCCAGGAGGGCTCTGCTGTATCTCTGGACCAGTGCAAAATGGTTTTCTGGGGAGTTAGGCAGTGGCTGCTGGTTTCAGGCTGTGCAGTGGGCTCCAGGCACAGTAACAGACATGGTCCCATATGAGGTTCCCAGGAATGTCTTGGGCCTTGTGGAAATGTCAGGCGCAGTGGGATGTCCAAAGTATGATTCAACTTCCTCTCCCCTCTTGAAGAGTAAGTTCAAAGGACTTTAACTCTGAGGGAACTGGGGCTCAGTTTATCCGTTCTCATGCAGTCCCAGGAGGCTGCATGTGACCTACGTGACCCTGGAGACACAGCAGCCTCCCCAGGCCCCAGGGGTAAGGCGAAGGGTCTGGGAATACTCACCATGTGGGAGCCCAGCATTCTGGGATCAGGCTTCAGGAAAACCTGTAGACTTACCCAGATCCGAACATTCTCACAGACAGTCATACCCACGCACAGGACTAATGTCCACAAAGTCACATTCTCACATCCTGACAGCACCCAGCCTCCTACTTCTGCTTGGGTTTTCAGTCTAGCTCTCCTGGTGTTCATCAGTAGTCCTCCAATGCCTTGGCCTATAGATTCTCTCAGACGGATTCTGCCTGAGTTCCCTGTGTGGCCCCACTGACATCAGTTTTCTAGGAGGAGATTTGAGGTGATTCTCATCAGTGGTGGTATTGTGGGCGGCAAAATGTTGCTGCGTTCTGCCTCTGTAAGTCATTGTGGGGACAGTAGTTTCAGATTAACATATGGGTCCTTCTCATTCGTTCTTCTTCAAGTGCTGCTCTATTCCACCCCTAGACCCTATCTGATGTTTCCTGTGCCCTGAAGGGATTAAGAACACCCAGGTCTGTGGACTTCCTGCAAGAACTGCAGCTGACAGTTCTTAGGAATTAGTCCCAACTGTTTCCATACCAAACTTGGCTCACTATCTTTTGCCGATGGCCAAGCCTGGTCCAACAGTCTGCCAGTCTAATCTTATGCCATCCCTTTAGACAAGGAGGAATGGGCAACTCAGGATAAGTGGTACCACCTGTGGGCTGCCATTTTTCTTTTAATAATGTTGGCTATTTGTGACGGGATCTCACTGCCTGTACTTCCTGGGAGCTGAGCTTCCAGGTGTGTACCATCACACCTGGCTTCCACTCTCTGTTCCTTGCGTAGGCCGTGTTCTATACCGGGAGGCCTTGTCCAGCTACTGTAGTGCTTCTCTAGGGGTTGTAGCGTTCCACTGTTCCTAATTACAAACTTCAGGTCTAGCCCAGAATGCCAGAGGAGAGTGCTCGTACCAATGCCTCAAGGGGCCCTAGGGCCTGAGCTAGAGGAGACCTCAGGTTCAGAAACATTTTCATTCTTTGGCATTTTGATTTGCTTCCCATTCTTTGTTCCTTGGGACTTTGGGCTGGTCTTTTCTAATCCTTCACTTTTCTAATCCTTCATACTCCAGTTGGTATCTCTGAGAAGGCCCAAGATGCGTAAAGAACACTAGGTACCAGGTATGTGGGCTTTGGGAAAGCAGTCCCTGGCCTCAGCCCTCAGTTAGAGGGGCTTGTTCTTCCAGTGCCTGCTTGAGAACTTCTCTGTTTTCCTCACTCATGTGAAGGAAAAGAAGATGCCCTGATCTCCTTGATCTTTATGATCCCAAGGGGTTTCCTTGCATAAGAAAGTCATCTTGACCTCAAACTTCTGACACCTGATAGGTGTCAAGTGCCCATTTCATGAGGAAAGAGCTAAGTAGCTTTTTTTTTTTTGGGGGGGGGGGGGAGTGTTACCTATGAATTTTCACACTTAGTGGCACACTTAAAAAGTTTCTTGAGAGTAAGTGTTATTTCTCTGTAGCCCAGGCTAGTCTGGGCCTTACTCTGAAGCTCAGTCTAGCCTCACATTTATGAGAACCTTGCTGCCTCAGCCTCTTGAGTATTCTTATTACAGGCACGAGCTACCATTGCCTATGTCAACAGCAATGATTTTTATCTTGAACTCCATACCTAAATACAGTCCTAAGTGGCTGCTCATCTCTTGACTCCGGAGCCCTGTCTCCAGCCTCATGACTACTCATCTTTTCAAAGAGAGAAAAATAGAACATGGAAAAGCATGTCTGAGTATGAGGAGATGGACGGAGTTTGCTCTGGGCCCAGCAGAACCAGCTGGAAGCTTCACTAGTTCTGAGCACATTTGAAGGGAGGTGTCCAAGGGTATAGACTGTAATGGGACATAAGCAAAAAAGTGGATCCGTGGTCTCCCTCTCATTTGACAGAAAGATCAAAGCTTTTCTCGGCCTATCTGGTCTCACATGTGTGGTCTCCATGTAGCCCTCCCCCCACCCCCCAGTGACCCTTGTAAAGCAGGGTCTGACCTTCAGGAATGTGTTCCAGCCCAGGCTGGTCTGCTTGCTGCCTGATGAACACGCCAGCCTGTCATCTCCCCAGGACGGGCTGACTGTGTAGGTATGTTGTCTAACAGGCCTCAGGTCTCGTGCTACCTTCATGGAGATCTACCTTGTCCTCTTTATCTACCAAGCCACTCTGCCCTATTCTCTTCTTGCCACCATCTGCACCCCTTTTTTCCCTGGGTATTTATATGCATACCCTCTCTGCATGGCTTTTCTGGAGCACCCCAGCAGGTGCCTACTCTCTCCTCTGTCTCACCAGTGGCTAGGGTGACCATGACTTAAGACAAAGGCTCACAGGATATTTGTTGGGTGAGTCTTCAGCCTGGAGATGAAAACATCACTCCAAAAATTTAATTGTGTGTTACAAGAAGGATAAAGGACCTGATTTCTTTACAGCGCCAGTAGATGTTACTAAGGAGGTAGGGTAGGGGGTGGGACAGATGACAGGCCCACAGGAAGGATTGGCAAACATAGGAAGTCAAACAGAGCAAGCTGTCTTGGGAGCTGTGTTTCTGGTGAGCTCTCTGTTTCTGGAAGCATCAAGGAGAGATAAGAAAAGCTCTTGGTAGAGATGTTGTAATCCCGTGAATGAGGCCTTGGGTTGGAGATGGTCTACAAATGTCTTTTCAACCACAAATACCTCATTTCAAACTGGAGCTGTACAGAGCTCCACCCATGATACTGTTTCCAAGATGCCAATCTCCACAGTGTATATAGGAGGGACTTTTTTTTCTATAAGACTGAAATGCTGGTAGTCGCCATCTTTAGTTATTGATCTTTGTGATTTTCATTTTTTAATTAAAAAAATGCCCTTTAACACTAAACAGCAAATTCTCTATCTGTAGTGGGGTTCCTGGGTGGCTTCTTATATACTTAGCATATGGGGTTCTTCATTCTAGAACTAGAATCACTGGGGAGATGAGGGTCAAAAACTGGGTCACGTGAGGGCCAACATTCCTAGGTCTTCCCTGCCCTCAACTCCAGTGGCTCATGCCTGATTCCAGGATATGTCACCAAAGGGGTCACCACCTACTTTGTGTTTCAGACATGGTCTGATGTAGATGCACAGAGAAAGACAGAGAGGGAGAGAGAGAGAGAGAGAGAGAGAGAGAGAGAGAACAAAGACTCTTTCCTGAATGAAGGGGCTACCAGCCCACCATTTCCAGTGACTGATTCTTCCTTCTACAGCAAGTGAGTACTCCTGAAGTTGGAGGGGATGATGGTGGCCTTGACGGAGGGATGGAAACAAGAGGACGCTTTATACAAATTAAAGAGCACTGGACTCAGGAGACAGTCACATCCTTGTGGGTGTTACAGGGTAGTTTAGTCCAAGAAAACTAGTAGGACAAGGTCTAGATCCTCATCTTATTGAACAGGTCATAAAAGCAAAATCAATCAAACAAACAAACAAAACAAAAAAAAACCCAACAAAAAACAAAACAACTCAAAACACAATACAACAAACAAAATAAAAAAAAAAACCCTTCAGATGTCGAAGGGCACTGAAGGGGTGACTCATTGACTCAATTAGAAATTCAGCAATATATTCAATCCAGTTTGGGTTGGTTTTGTATACTGAAAACACAACTAAGTGCCTTGCACATAAAGAGGGCTTCTTGGGGCAGCTTTCCAGCATCTCTCTAGGCAAAAACTGCCCCAAGCAGTGCCTGGCTGAGACTGTCTCTTCTGTGGTTCCTGGTTTGAGAGCTTGGCATTCAATGCAGGAACTCACATATATTTGCTTTCTTATGCCTTTAGATGGATCTCATATTTTCCAGGTGCCCAGCTGGGTCTGAGTCATTGCATCATCGTTCCCAGGTGCAGAAGTCCCGGCTCCATTATGACTGTCAAACCTCCAAATTGGTTGAACTTGTGAGTTAGGTTCCTTATATACCCTGTGTGTCTGCCTGTTCCTTCCTGGAGTTGGCTGTGCACAAAATGCAGCGTGTCCACAGAAGCTTCTGTCAGTTTCTATGTATCATGAGATATTCATGAGTGCGTGTGCACGGGTGTGTATGTGCATATAGCACTGCAGCTCGTGGAACATGCCACCCTGATCTGGTCTTCAGAGTGACTGCCTCCCCATTTCTGCAAAGGCTCATTCCTCTCCCGTTGTCTGCTGGGGACTCCCAGGCAGCCCAGATCCTGACACCCTCAAGATCATTTAGAAAGGCAAAATGATTTTCACGAGGAAATGCCTTTGACTAGAGTTCTCCTTCTCACCAAGAGTAGGGGCCAATTTAAATATCTCTCCTGGTAAGCAGTTACGAAACACACACCAGGTGGAGGGAGAAGGTTTTTGACACTTGTGTTGGACACAAAAAATCAAAGAAAATCAAAACACACTGTTGAGTTTACATGAACTGTTATATCCTTTAATAATGCAAAGGTGTAAACTTCATAAAGTCTTGCTGATTATCTACACAATGACATTAGCATTCTTATTAGTAGAAAAAACATGATCGGAACCTGCTGTATAAATATTCCAAAAACGAGCAGAGAACCCTTATAGCAGATACACGGTGTATGGTCTGGCCTGTACTGATACACAGTGCAGAGGTGGGGATGAGCTCACTCCCTTGGGGATACTTGGGGGTTGCTTTCTTAAAGACTCCTGGCTGGTCCAGGAGCCACAGCCTTCACGGAGGGCCCCAGTGTCTGGCAGGGTCTAGTGCACAGTAAAGCTGTCTCTGGTAGGGTACACCATTACAAGCCACATGCTGGCTGTAATACACCCAAAGGTTTCCAGCTGGGCCCCGGGTCTACTAAGAGCACAGGACTGTGCTACGGCTCTGGACATTTAGGTTGATCTCCCAAGGTCCCTTTAGAAACATTGACACTGTCCCTTCCCTGTGAGTGGGTCGGTGATGGGGCTGAGGAAGACAGACTCTCTCAGCAAGTTCCCTTGGAGTGAATGCATGTGACATCTAACCAGGGCCATCGGAAGAGGACAATGGTGGGACCTCTTTGCCCTCCCTGTTGCTTTCCTTAACTGACATGTGATGCTTATATCACGTTCTTTTCTCTGTTATACTGCCCTTGTGCCCAAGAGCCGTCTTGCTTCACTGAGCTGGTGGGAAAAGGCCGAGGGTCCTGAGCAGAGGTTCATATCTGAGCGAGAGGCACTGTCAGTTTTAGCTTCTGAGCAGTGTGGATCCTCTGTGATGAACACTTGGGGACCCTCGTAGGTGGCGACACAGTTGGCTCTGCCTGCAGACCACAACTCAGGGTCATTTGTATTCCCAAAGGGAAAGGCTAGTCTTTGAGCATTTAAAAAAAAAAGCAGAAACAAAATAGGTAAAGAACCAAAAAGAACATAAATTAAACTTCTGTGGAGATGGTTGGAGATGAGATAGGTAGAGTGACAGGTGCCATGAGAGGGGAGGGGGGAGTTTTTATGCATTAGAAGGTTCATCTCAAAGTTCATAGGCTGATACTATTGAGCGGGGTTTCAGCCTTGGGTCTCATGCATCCGACTGTGACACACCCACCTCCTGTTCCCGGTGAACTGCACAACAGCAACGGGAGTTCCTGGCTTTATCATAAGAGTTTTTAAAGTGTGTTGGAGACCCCTTGGAAGCTGGAGCATTTTGGAAGTGCTGACAGGCAAACTGGCTGATTTATTAGCACTGTGGGGGAGGAGTGTGTCCTGCAATCTCTTTGCTTGTGCTCTTTGGAGCATGTAGGGGGAAGGTGTGTGTGTGTGGGGGGGGTGTTTGACTGACTCACAGTGGATGCTTAAAAACTGCCAAGCATACTGTGCTTGTTTGGTGATGATATAGGTCATGGCTAGAACACAGCCACCAAAGCCTGGAGGTTCAGTGCTCATCTGAAGGAAGCCTCCTACTGGGCCGCACAAGACTTAGCTCTTGGGAGCCAGACACCAAAGCCCTTTCCTATTGGGCACATCACAGATTGGCCTTCTTCACAGAGACAGCAGAAGGTGTTGAGACTGATACCAGTGGTAAAGCACCTTCCAGAATGTTCATCAGCTCCAGGAAAAGAGACGAATTTTGCCTTTTCTCACTTCGTGGGCAACAAGGGACTTAATTTGCCTATCAGGTCAGCAGAGTGCTTAGGCGACTCACCACGTGTGACTCTTTCAACATGGGCACTTAAATACTTAAATGTAGGTGAAGCTAACTACCTATTGAAAGGCGGCGGCGGCGGGCACAGTGTTAGGATAAGGGGCACACATGGCGACCTTACCAATTGGAACCAAGCTTTAGAAGGCTAGAGTTTTTCTTCTGCTGCATTTTAGGTATGAACAGCAAGAAAAACACAAGTATCAGGGAGTAGAAATGTCTCCATGAACCTTGCATAATATTGTTTTTAAAAAATAGTATCGGAAGAAAGATTTCTCAATTCTTTGTTTTTTTTTTTTAACTGCTGTTAAAAAGGGGACAGACTCCATAAGAAGTGACAGAGAAGTATCACTGAATGACAAAATCTCGAGGTGAATCTGTTTCCAACCACCAAGGCCTTTCTTGTTCACACAGAACGTGTGCTCAGTGGCTGTGGCTGGGCACGTGGTCCTGTGAGGTTCTTTCAAAGAGGGACAACTGATCCTTTTCATTGGAACTGAGATTTTTAAGCAAATATAATTTGTGTGTATGTGTGTGTGTGTGTGTGTGTGTGTTGTGTTCAAGTTCCTAACAGAGCAAAAGAAGAGTCACCGCAGAGAAAAGCAAAGAGACCAAGGTGTAGGAGGTGGAACTTCCTCCCAAGGTGGCTGCAGATGTCAAGCAATGGGTCCCAGAGGAAAGGTGGTTGTTGAGACATAAATGTGGCAGTGGGGATGTCCCAGTGACGTCCAAGGTGACAAGTGTGACGACGGACATAGGGAGGGTGTGGGAAGGGGAGGAAAGAGAAGGCAGAGACAGAAACAGGAAAAAAAATAGATAAAAAAAGAAAGGAAAAATAGGTCAAATATAGAAAAAACAAGAATCCAAGGTTAATTCAACTTAGTAAGTTAGGCTGACAAAAGTTAGAGGAGTTCAGTGCTCTATCAACATCATAGGCCAGGTCAGCAGCTCAGCAATGCCAGAAGCAGCACAGCAGGTTAATTCAGGGGCTGGGGCCAGCGAGCAAATGAAATTAAAGTGAGAGAACAGGAGCCTCTGCAGTAGAACAGCAAGGTCAGAGCAGGAGAGTGTTACCTCTTGCTAGGACGAAGCCTCTTAGGAGCAGGCAACGAGTGTGTTCTTCTGTGTCTAGGTTTTTGGCTATGGAGACTGAGATGCAGGGAAGGGCTGCACTATGGTCAGAACACGGGGAGTTTGGAATGCTGAAGCAGACCTGTCTTTCTATTGCGCAAGCCCAACTGTCATGCAGGCATAAGGGTGTTGAACAGCTCACCTTCCACTGCCCTGCCCACCACAGAGTTTGACCACAAATGTACATCTTGTAATGCAAAGAGGATTTATTCTTGAATTCCAATAAAATGGCTAGGATGGTCCAACCAGAGCCATGTCTCTTTAGCACTTGGACAGCAGGCACAGAATCACTGCGGACAAGGCAAGTCCTCCTAACCCTGTCTAGTTCTAGTGAGAGCCTGGATGATATTCTGTAAAGCCTCTGAAGTTCAAGCACTCCCTAGCGTTTTTCTCTCTAACACTGAAAACCTAGAAGGTAAAGTTGCTAGCAGTGGCCAGCTTGGAAACATAGCACACCCAAGCATGCTGCTCATCAAGTCTCACTCTGGAGAAGAACCAGCTTATGGCCTGTTGCAAAGGGTTTAACACAAGCTTCATTACTCCCTGAATCCTCAGGGACTCAAAAGCATGGATCTGGACATGCATGTACGTGACACTCTCAATTTCAAGGGAAAAGTAACCAAAGAACACAAGAAAGGAGAGACAGAGGAAAGGAAGGAAATACCTCCATTTGGACATCCTATTGTGCCACAATGAGGGCAACTTCCTGTAGCCACATGCAAGAACTTTCTTCCAGTTCATGTAGAGACACAGGACCTTAGCCTGAGCCAGAAAGGCCTTTCCAAAGTACAATCAACCAATTGACACTTCTAATCTACACCTCAAAACTCACCTGCCAACTGGCTGGAGGTCCCATACAAAACCCACACCTCCCGACTCACACACACACACACACACACACACACACACACACACACACACACTCACACTCAACCATAAAGAACCACACACAAAGCTCTCAATCTGTTGCTACCCACTTTGGCACATATAACCCTAGAGGGTAGGCTGCCTGTCCCCTTTCTGGCCTGACTTTCCCAGAAGGAACAAGGTTGACAATTGAGGTCAGCAGCTAAGCAAGCTCCCCAGACAGGGCAGGAGGCAAGAGGGACCTGCCCCAGGCTGTCTCCCTATCACACCTGAACATAGGAGAGCACAGGGATGGGGGGGACTCTTCAAAAGGCTGCACCTGTATGGTCTATGACCATCTCTCCTGCCTGTGGTTGGCAGTTGGCTGGCTCTGGAAAGGCGAAGTGATGGCTGAAGAATGCTGAGGCATTTGCCTAATTAAAGGGACTGTGAGAGGCATATGGGCCAGAAATCACAGCTCTCACTTTATTCCCACACTCGAGTTGGTCCTGGATCCTAGAGACAAATCTGCATGTCCTAGGAGCACTGCTGCTACCATGGTCTAGCAGACTGGCTGCCCTCTCTTTGATGGTGTGTCCCCGTATCTATGTTTTCCACTTGCTACATCCCGAGAGGTTCAGTTTGTCTCTAGCACAGCAGAGGCCCTTCACAGATAAGCTTATAGCTAACTGGGCGCCATCTACTCCTTCTCTTGGGGCCACCAGAGAGAAGAGATATAGACCATGGTTGTACAGCTAAAGCAAGGGTCACATAAAAACAGCGTAAAGCCAGTTATGTTGTCCTAGTACGGAATGCAGATGGCAGAGAAAGTCTCATCAAGGATCCTTGTTCAACCAGCATCTAAGGCAAGGCAAAATTTGGGGCATTTCCCATCTGAGGGAGTCCCATAGACTGGTTAGCTTTGACCTTTCAAGGCCAAGTGAGACAGGACCTTTTCCCCAGGATGCTTGGTAAAACTCTCCTGGGGGTCTGGTACATGTCAACCCATTGCACAGACGGGGATAAGGCAAAACTAAGCTTGGCATGAGCAACCAGTCATGAGGATGGCTGTAAGCAAGCAAGTTGTCAGGGTTGTTCAGGCGCATTAGGAGGCGCGGCTTGTGTGCATTAATTCCAAGCGGGGAGGGGGGGCGGGGGGAGACAGAAAACAGACATGGTTGTACCTGGGATAGCTGTGGGCTGGGCTGAGGTCCTGAACACAAAATGAGCTGCCTTGGATTTTCCTTGCTGATTCTCAGCTACCACATATACTTCATACTCGGCATTCCAGTCCAGGGATTTGAGCATGACATGGTCACTGCCGGATGGGAGCCTGATTTCCGGTTTCCACTCGGAGGCGAGCTTCTGGGAACAATTGGCAGGAAGGACAGAAGACACCAGGGAGCTTCAGTGAGAATGTTGGGGAGACTGGCTAGGAGACACAGACTCAGGGAAATTGAAAATCATGGTGTGAAATGTAAAAAAAATGGGAACCGATGTGGATTTTCCATATTGGGGGAACCACCTAGAATGCTTGCCAACACCAGCAATAGCGAACAGCAGTGTGGCGTGGCTCTGACTCGACTCTCTCTCCAACTTCAGGACTGACGGGCTGAAACACTGGCCCTCACTTGCTCTCTCTATACCCTGTATGCAGGGTACAGGGCATACAGGCTTCTTAGAGGAGGTAGAACAAATGTTTCTGGTATTTCAAAATGCTGACCACATCCTGACAGGTGAATGCTACACAGATTCCACTTTTACTGAGAACCTTCTACCAGCCAGGCTGTGCACTGAAGGCTACCTACCCTGTTTCTCACTACATCCCTATATAAGGAACCTGCAGGGCATCACTTCAGGCTCTTACTAAATCTACTGGCAGGGACACGAGCAAAAGATCAGGTGACTTCATAAAGTCCCCCTGCACTCAAGGGTGGATCTCGCCCTATTCAAGCTCCAGACAGCATTTCCTCTTTCATAACAGGGAGCCCAGGAAAGTGTGTGTTGAGCTGGACTGGGGTTTTCTATATTCTGCAGTGTTGTCTGGCCTACCTGTGGCTGACTATGTGAGGACCAAAACTGGGATGTCCATGGGGCCCGCATGCAGTAGCCCACTGTGCTTACCAAACACTGGCCAAGATGTAGGGGGAGATGCAAAATTCTGGAGATTCCCCGTTTTTCACCCAACCTTCCCTCTGTCATCCATGTTTGCCAATGAGTTTGTACTGGAGGTGAGTTTCCAAAGCCATCACAGAACAGTGTGGGAGAGGCCTCCAGTCATCCTGAGACATTTTCAGATGGTTTTCTAGTTGCAAAGCCTGTTACTTCACAGTCTCTGGCCTTTTCAAAAGCCAAATATGCTTCAGGTACAAGCTGGGCACCCAAGCAGGTTTAACAAATATTTAGTGAATGGGGGTGGGCGTCTAAACAAGGCAATGTGTCAGGTAAGAGATGGTCCAGTGATCATGACAGATCCTGGCCTGGGGCTGGAGGAACATGGAGGTGCTCATCCCAAGGCTGTGAATGTTGGGAAAAATGCTCAGAGGGAATTTTTGTGTCCTGTAATCGAGCCAGGAAGCCTGGGCTATGCTCTATAAAGTTAGCTTTGCAGGTGTTGCTATGGTGCTGCTTTCATTTAAAACAAAGAAGCTGAGCTGTCTCTCTTTGCTCTTCCTTCTCTGTCTTCCTTGGCAAACATCATTACAAAAGGGACAACCAGACGATAAGGCAAACACGCAGGAAAGCAAACTTTATGCTATGTAATACATATTAATAATATGTGCTTGCATTTAGCAAACATTAAGCTTCAAAGTGAAAGAGAATGCTTAAAGTCACTGGGATCTAAAATAGCTCAGCATTTTATTTCGTTGTCTGTTAAACACAGCTGCAGTGACAGTTCAGGCAAGCACGCATGGAGATTGCCTCCCTACAGGAGAGATTTCCACCTAGGCCCCACATCCTGGTTACCATTTGAAGAGGTTTCAAAGTTCCAGAACATTTTGGAATCTTTGCCTATATTGTAACTAATCTGACATAAGTTATTTTATTCCTATTTTGCAAAGGACATGCTGGCAAATGTCAAAGCTGGAATTTGATGTCATCCTGGCTCATAATAGCCAGAGGTGTTCTACCCTAGTTCAACTAGGCTATTCCTACTCCACCTGCTCCAAGTAGGTTATTTAGAGCCACCTGGCAAGTCCCGGCATCCTTCCCTGCAGTAAGGAAACCACAGGGCCTCCCATACAGTAGTACCTCTGGGCTGGTCCCATGTGCCATTTCCACTGGAGCTATTCCCAGGGAGGCAGAGGATGAACAAACTTCCTGGAAAAAGCCTCCTGGAGAAAGCAAGCTGCTCTCTGGTTCATGATCTCCAGCTACTAAGAAATCCTAGTAATGGGTTTTTCCCAGTGCCCAGAGACTGCCCTTGCCCCAGGCAGTTGCTTGCCAAATGTCATTCTGAAACTGGAAAAGGAGTGATTTTCAGTTTGGGGGTTGGTGATGAAAGAAGGAATAGTTGCGATCTCAGGTAGGTAGTGAGTGAGCCAGAGGGGAAGCTTGGACAAGCTTATTGTCAGCAGTTACACCGGCCAGGGTGCCAAGGAGACCAGGCAAGGGATCCAGCTTAGGATCTTGAAGTAAGTCATATGAGAGTCTGTCTAGGCATCTCAGTTCCACACTCGGCCTCAACCTACTGACAGTGTGAGACTGTCAGTTACCAGCTGTTGTTGCTCTTCTGCAAGAGTCTTCTGCAAGATGCACAGTAGCACCCTGTCCTAGCCTCACCTCACCCTGGATTCTTGAGTTCTTGATTCAACAAAGCAGGTATCAGGGTCTTAGGGTGTGTGTTGGGGCGGGGGTTGGGGAGTAGACTGAAGATGGAAGCTACTCACCGCTCGGTACTTGACCAGATAGTGTCTGATGGGGGAGCCTCCGTCATCCTGCTTGATCAGGTTCACCTTGATGGAGTTCCCGTCCTCTCCCATTTGCCCTTCCAGCTTGGGTGCACTGGGTTCCCCTGAAATAGCCAGTACATTTACATGAAATCCAGGTCCACAGAATGGTACATGGGCCCATCAAAATGGGATGGAGTGATGCGGTGGGGCTGGGTACTTTTCTTGCTCTTTCAGAAATTCAAATGGTTAAGAAGCAGTGAGTTTAGAGCTCTGAACCCCACCTAGTCTTAGCTGGGGGTGCTTGGTGGGAATGTTCTAGAAAACACTCCCTATGAGCACAGTTCTTTTTCTTTCCATCTCTCTCACCGGTACTCATATTTCTTCCTCCGACTCTGCAGGTTTGATTTCTAGAAACCTGACATATCTTGACAGAGTGCCTTAAATATGGGCAAATGTATTCAGGTCTGAGTAGGAAATTTAAAAACATAGAATTGCTTTTCAGAACAGCCCTGTGCTTTTATCCCTGCGTACATCATAACTCACCCTAGTCCCGAGGGCTTGGTCACTGATGGGAGTGAATAGTGCTGTGTTTTTGCAACTAGCTTTGCATGAATTAAATTTTATTGCTTAGGATCACTTAAAAATACGTTTCCAATTGTGGCTAAATACAACACAAATTGCCATAGGCAAGTTTCCTGTGACTGTGACTGTAACTACATTTATGGCTCAGTCGAGTGAGAGATAATCTCTGGCTTTTTAAGGTATTAAAGCAACAATCATTGCAGTCCTTTTCTTTGTGAGAGGAGAGGGGGTGAAATGGCTTTAACATTTTACAATAAGAAAGATAAAAGTTTCTTGCTTCTCTCTTTATTCGGAGTTTAAATGCTCACTCAGATGGTAGCATTGTGAATCTAAGTGGGAGAAGGAAGATGAACTTGTGTGTGATGAACAGACAGGGCCAGGATCGTTCTGTAGTGTGTGCTGGTTTACTGTATGAGACGCTGCCCACGTACGCTGGATGAGCAGATGAGGAAGTGTAATATAGGGTTGAAATTAAAACTCCATACTTGTGAGCAACCAGGACTTTCAGATAGGACCAAACTCTCTAATCAATTTCCTTATCTTTCAGGGAGGCTATAGATTATTTTCTAAGCAGGTTACTGTTAAAAAAAAAATGGGGCTGTGATGGGAAAGCCAGGGAGGGTCTTGCTAAGAAGCTAATTACCTCACACTGCAGCCCTAGCCATACAAGGAAAGCTGCTGGGAAAGTTGGAGTTTAATCTCGTCTCCTTGTTGAGCTGTTGGGACCCTCCCTTGGATTTAAAGGTGGAAGCAGAGAGAACAAACTACTCAGAGCCCTCCGAGGCATCCCCTGAGACGTAGCATGCGCATCAGCTGGAGCTGGTTAGAGACTCAGACTCCTGCCGTCGCAGGACCCCTTGGTGAGATGTTTGCTCAGGTATGCTTTGAGAACTAGAAGAAATGAGGGGGAATGTATACTGTGACAGGGAGGGCGCATAATCTTGATGGTATTTAGAAAAAGTCAGGCTTGGTATCTGTTCTATGGTTGGGAATTTAAGAAACTCAAAAAACAGAATGCAAAGATAAATAGGTTTTAAAAAAATACTTGTCCTGATTTTTGAGCTAGAATGTAGCCACTATCCTTAGTTATTTAGAGGAAACCATTTAGGCCCAGTTTGGATATATCAAACTCTGTAGGCTTTTCAAATTCCTTTGGGCTTTTCTATCATCTTAGGCAGTAAGTCAGTTGTGTCTACACTATTATAAATGTCCAGTGGGACTCAAAGCAGAGTTTAGTTTAGAATAAGGCAAAGCTTCTGGGTAGATTCCACAGTGCTGAGTACAGCAGCACTGAAGGAGCCATGAAAGAACTCAAGCGGCTTTATTCTCTGACAGCATTAAGGAGACCAACTCATCCCAGGGATCCTCAAACATCACAGGTTTTAGCACTGAAAGTTCAATATCCCGGCAATATCCTTAACCCTAGGCTAACTGAGATGGTTGGTGGCTAGGACTGAGTGGGAATGGTATTATAGATTTCTGCACTGAGAGTCACAACATGAACTGTGGTGGATGTTCCCTGAGGAAGGAGGGGATTCATCAGGCAGCGGAAGACCAGAGGCTTTGCCTGAGGCCTTCTTAGAGTGAGATGGAGGGGAGTCCATCCAGCTGCTTCATTGAACCCTCCTCACTATTTCCTTCCAAAATGGAGTATTCAAAGCATACCCACAGTCTCAAGACCTTAAACATGCCCTCTGAACTCTGATTCATGGGAAGTATGAAACATCCTCTATATCGCTGCCTTGCTGTGTCTCCATACTTGCAGAAAGGGGCACAGAATCAAATGTAAGGCCCCTTGCACCTCTGCCGTCCACACATGGGTTGATTTAGGGGGATTACCAACTCTTTCTTGACTAGTCTTCACAACACCATGAGGGTGGAAGACATAATAACTGACCTTTAGCTAGCTTTTTTTTTTTTTTCCAGGAGACACACCCTAAGATCACAATAAAACACACAGTTGTCAACTTCTTGCTTTACAATTTTGCAAAGTATTCTTTAAAAAAAAAAATCTTGTCTTTGGAAAGAGAGTTCCAAGTCTCTTTAAAGGCATGTGGATGAACAGACAGCTCTTCCAGGAGTCCCTGAAGACCCCAGAAGCCCTGTTGAAGGCAGTCTCTTATCTCTAAATTTGTTTCAGAAACATATATGTATATAATTAGAATCTCAAAACAACCCCTAAACTCTGTAACCACAGCTCTAACATTTTCCAAACCCAGAAGGGAATTAGCTATCATTCTATCTGACAAGGTTACTCTGATACATATTTATTTTCTCTTGGAGATCAGAGCATTTTATATCATGTAGTATTTAGGTTATCATTTAGAAAGCTGTATCTATGATTAATCTATGATTAATTTATCTATGATTAATAATGCTGTATTGAGTGCTCGAAGTTATCTATTAGGCAATGATATCTCAAAGATGAATGAGACTTTTTTTTTTAGCAAAATGAAAACAAAATATAGTTATGATCATTAAAAAAGATAGTGTGGTCCTTGGGCAGTAGAATAACCTTTCCTGGGACAGCATGCCTAAAGGAAGACCATTTTCAGCTAAGACAGAACTTGGGACCAATTTGGTGGCCCTATAAGCTTTTGTAAGTATATCAATATTGGGGCAGAGCAATTGTTCAACCAGTTCTCTTAGGCACCTTTGAATGCTCACTGTCTGTTTTTTTTTTTTTATTGTAGATTAGGAATGGGGCTAATGAAACTGTCCTCTCTGCACGAAGCCATGCTTGAAGGAGAAGGGGACACTGCAGAGGCAATGGGGCCTCATCATTAAAGAGGCACACTGCTTAATTGAACACATTAGCAGAGGAGATGATTTAGGGGGTCCCAAGGTTCTGAGGTGGCTGCTGCTGTGATTGAAATCATTACGGGCAATTTCAGTAAAAACCAATATTGTAATTATTTGTAAATGTTGGCTTGCCATTCATCAGCAATAGGCATGTTGCTTTAAGAAGACCCCTGGGGTTAATTATACCCTTTGAATTTAGCTTCATCTAGGATTCAATGTTTTTCCCTACAAATATTTTATGTTGAAGCTGAACACAGTCTTACTTTAAAAATAAACTTCGACAATAACAAATATGAAATTCTGGACAGTTCTGATGTTTTCCAGCAGAACATAAGTCATGCATGCAAGGCAAAAATAGTATAAAAAAGGCCGAGTACTGTCGGATACACCATGGGCAGGCCTATGAGTGCCCTCCGAGAAACCAAAATTGAAACGTTTATTTCTGGCCATGGAGATTACAGGTTCTTTCTTTGGAATTAACTGAGGTTCTGAGTCCTTCCTTAAAGCTGAGCCTGCTCATACCTTTCCTCTCCTCAGCAGGGGCCTGGAGGTGGAAAAGATTTTACAACAAAAATCATAGCAAGCCTGGGACTTGGGGAAGATTCTGTGAACTCTGAAAGGAGAACAAGACTCCCTGTTCCACTCCGGGAAGCCCAACGCCACCAGCATGCTGCACATGAAAGACCAAGGGGCCCAGCTACCCGTCACGGGCTCCATCTCTGTTCTTTGTTCACACATTTTAAATGTTTGTTTTTAACGATGCATGTATGTATGTTTGCGAACATAAGTGCACATAGGTGCCCACAGAGGTCAGGAGAGGGTGCCAGATCCTCCGGAGCCACAGTTACGGGTGGTTGTGAGCTGCCCAGTGTGGGTGCTGGCACTAACGTGGGTCGGAGTCAACATTCCAGCCCTCGATCACTCTATCTTCCCTTTCATCCAGGTCTGCACTGGGGTCTACATTCTCAGCTCTACTCAGGATGGATCTGTACTTGGTATTGAAATCTTGTATTTTTACTCTCAAATAACATTGTTTTGAATTAAAACCACTACTCATTTTGCTTATCCCAGCTCCTTTGCTTAGTTATTTCTTATCAGCAAATTTAACTTTGGGCATATCTTTTTTTTTAATTATTATATGCTTCTATATAAAAGTCCAGAATAAATGATTTCCCTATTCACATGGGAAGCCCATTTCATGTCTCCAGCTCAGACACATTACGGGTTCCATTCAAGGAACAGTATTGACAGGTCCTTTGGGGATTAGCAAATTGCCTTGGGGAATCGGGATTTAGAGTGATTAGACCACTAATTCTCCTTCCTGAAATGGGAGTTCTTAGCTAGAGATGTCAAATGAATGACTCTAATGTGATGTAGGCTGTGTGTGCTCTCGGTCCTTATAACTCTCCCTGACACTTCTCTGGGGATCCCTCTCTAGATTTCCCATACTTCCAAAGCTTAGCTCACAGTTTGTTAAAGACAAAGGTGACAATTTGTCTTCAGCATTGTTCACCCTAAATGAGGTCCCTGGGGACAAGTGTGTTTTTTCTTTGGGGTTAAAGATATGCTTGTCCTAAGGTGACCTGACCTTTGCCACCCGAATCCCTGGCTTCGGGGGATTCTGCAAAAGTGGGTGCCTGGTACCTAAGAAGGGTTTCAGAGTCCCCTAATCCTGGAATTGCACAAGGTTGTGAGCTGCCATGTGGGCACTGGCAATGGAACCCAGGTCCTTTGCAAGAGCAGCCAGTGCTCTTAACCACTAAGCCATCTCTCCAGTCTCAATTCCTTAGGTCATAACAGAGAAAGGATGTTGAGCTTCTTGGGGTCACGCTCACTGAAGCACCTGGTGACAAGTCCTGTCCGGCCCCAGTTCTCTTAGGAATTATAAATATGTGTTGGGGGCAGAAGGCAGGGGTTGAATGACAGCACAAAATGCAAATTCGACAGTAACAAATCAACTCTGACAGAATGAACCACAAAAATACCGATTCCCTTCTTGTGGGTGGCATGAAAGCACCAACGGATTAATTGACCAATTATGTTTGTTTTATTGTTCTAAAAAAAAAAAAATGACCATGAAGGTTTGGCTTGTGGTTATGGGGCTGATCCAGACTGAGGAAATTGGGACAGAGAGAACTCTGACCCAGTGAACTCTGCCTCTGTGCCACAAGGGGGCGGTACACAACCTCACTAGCCCATGGACATTGGCGTGGGTTTTAAGTGGGCTACTGGCATGCTCCTGTCCTCACACTGACGATCTTAGGGAATCCGGTTCCTACTGGAAGGTTTCAGGCTGACAATCCACCACTGCCCCGCCTCTGAGGACCTTTCTTTGCTACCTCTCTACCCTGGGAGCCGCCAGCGTGGGAGATCCTTCGGAACAAAGGCTATTAGCGCAGAAAGGGCTGGTAGAAAGTCTGTGTCGACCTGTCAGAGGCCGAGGCTCCAAACACACAGCTGTAAAAAAAATAAATAAAATAAAGAAGGGTGTGGGAGGGGTGGTTAGTGATGTTTTCGATCTAAGAAGGAAGAGTGGGTGTTAAAGAATTTAGTTCATCAGAACCAGCATTGCCTAATACAAGTCAGGGTCAGTAGCTAAAGAAAAAAAAAATAAAGATCATTATGAACAGGTATGAAGGGAGCCATGCTGACATGCAACACAGTGACAGAGGGGGCACAGCAGGCTTGCCACACTCATGCTGAAGGCGGGAGATGGGAAGTCCCGTTTACAGAGTCCTCGGACAATGACCCATGACGTCATCTCTGTGGCGCTACCTCAAGCTCTGCGGACACACAGGGGTACATGAGCCCACATACGGGCGAGTTCAGCTCACCCCAACACACTCACTCCTGCTACCCGGGGGCGGTGCTTAAGCTTACCTCTCTTCTCCGTCAAAACTATTTGATGATGGGGAATGGGATTCAGTCCCTGGCTTAACCTCTCTTCTCTTTCATTCAGTGTTTCGGGACATAGTAAATAGTGCTGGGCGGGTTATCGGAGCAGCCAGCGCCAGTTAAATGCATCCCAGGCAGTTTTGGGTGGGAAGAGACAGATAGAGGGTGGACTGGAGAACACCTCATCTCATTAGCTGTCCTACGTATAATCCATTAACAAGAAAGGTCCTCCTAGCTTATTTAAATCATCTGAGCTCAGGCCCAGGTCACTTAGGTTCTTCCTAACGACCAGGAAAAGGAGGGGGGAATTGTCCTTAACAAATCTTCATTCTCCTGCCCCATACATTTTACTTGCTCTAACCTGTCCATCCTTCCTTACTTTTTTCTTTCCTGTTTAGTTAAAGGTTTGTCCTGCTGCTGGTCATTCACCAGAACTGCAAGTCTTCTGCTTACCCTTTTCAGGTGACAGGAAAGGGTCTGAGTGCCAACTGCAGCCCGGAATCCTGCGAGGCTCACAGTGACTGTATCTTTAAATTGACAGCTAAGATCAGCACTGAGGTGTGCTTTTAGGAGGAAACCTTTGCCACCAAAATTTTGGCCTTCATTACAGGTCCTGGAGAGAGTCCTCCTGTTGTCAACAAATTTCTCTGTTGTCAACTTTGTGCTTTACTTTATCCTGAGTTACAGTATTGCACTGAAATAGCCAAACTTGTTTTAAAAAACAAACCTTCAAACTCAAACTTCAGAGACTGCACACACTTAGTATCCCACAGAAAAGTCCCAGGGATTATTTTTCTAGAATACTAGCCACTTAGCAGTCACCATGAGTCTGACAGAAGTCTGCCCCTGCTGGTAGCCAACTTAGGAGAATGTGAAAGTCACTATATTTGGGGTGAGGGGTTACAAAATCTTTAAAATTTAGCAATCTTAAACTCTCAGTGTTCTCTGTCCAAAGACTGACAGATTCAATATCAACTTTTAACATGGATCAAATTAATACTGTGGTTTGCAAGGTTCCTTTGTTTTAGGGACATTCCTATTACACACCATGTGAAATATCAAACAACCCATTGTGGGAAAATAAGGGACTCCCTCTGCAAGTCCGGGGGTCTGGATGTAAATGGGACTGGATTAGGATGCTGCCAAAGCAACAAAGAGCAAGTCCTCAGTAAATGGAGGGAGAAGGAAAGGAGATT
Organism: Psammomys obesus; assembly: GCF_907164565.1. Taxonomy (NCBI): domain Eukaryota; kingdom Metazoa; phylum Chordata; class Mammalia; order Rodentia; family Muridae; genus Psammomys; species Psammomys obesus. Next base: position 11,328,976 of record NW_026596039.1, read on the forward strand.
ACACGGGGTAACACACATGGGGATTGTGATCCAGAGAACAGACCAGGAAAAAAGACCATGCAAGACGAGCCATTGAGATTTTGACTGTGTGGATGTCGCCCAATCAGTTCTCAGAGAAGTGAGGTCAAAAGTGAGGTGAGATGGAGAGGAGGCTCTTGCATTGGCAGGCACACCGGGTGGTTATTGGTGTTAGTCTGGCTACGTGATCACTGCAGCCTGTATGTGTCTTTAGGGTGTGATGTGAAGTAAAACTTTACAGTTAGGAGGGAACAGAGCGCCTGTGACTCCCAGGGGAGGCTCTGAATAGGTCTGATTTTAGTGAGGGAAGCTAGACGCAGAGGCCTCCTTCTCTCTTGATGGTGAGTGAGAAATGCTTTAACAAGGTTGTGACAGGCACAGTATTAACTAATTATTTCAAAGCCGTTATGCGCTTCATCAGGCTATAATTTTATTTCCTTTTCTGTAAGGGTCAATCATGTGCTCCTTGATTACATGGAGACTTCCAGTCATCGTTAATTGCCAAGTGACTTTTGCTTGATTTGTGCCTCCTGCCTGGGGGAGGGCCACTCTTGAAAAGTGACACCTCGGTTATCAATCCAGATTTTTATTTCAGAAAGTCCTCCATTTATGCAAGTTCTGTGACTCACTCTCTGGTTTTACAGGAGTGAAATCTTTGCTGGGATGGATCTATTTCTCTTTTTGGAGCATTTCAAGGTTGCAAAACATTTCCACAGGGGTTGCAACTGATTTTCGAGCAGTTGTGGTCTATTGAGCTACTACTGTACATAAAGTTAAACAACGAGGCTAATTTTCAAAGCATCTTTCTGGGAAATAATGTTTGTGACGTCTGTTAAAAAGTCAAGTTCCCACAATGTACTGCGGCTAACGTGGCTTTCCTGAGAGGGCAGTTGGTATGACCAGATTTCTTGAGGGAACATATTAAACAGAAGGCTGTCAAGTTATTAAATTGCCATGTCAAGGTTGCAAGGACCGCTGAATTCTAGACGTGATTTGATAGCAATAGTAAATCTTTCAGATGGCTTTGCTGAATATATCTGAGACAGGAAGAAATGTGTGCCAGGCTCTGGTTCCAGGTTTATTCCTCTAATCAGAACAAAGAGTTTTACCTTCTGTTCACCAGCGTGGACGACATCATCAGCACCATGCAAGCCACATGACAAAGTCACATGATACGCACGCACATGATTGGTTGAAAGGAAAGTGGAGGAGGTCACATGAAAAATACAAAAAAATTAAAAACTGATGTAAACAATGGGCAGGGAGAAAAAAATCAACAACAAAATCACAGACTAAATAAAAGGAGAAATCAAATTAAATTAGCAGCTTATATAGGAAACACTGGGAGGGCAGCCGTTCTGCCCAGACGGAGAAGAATAACAGACTTTATAGCGCATTTAGTTAACAACACCAGTAAGCATTAGATACAGTTGCAACATTGCGTATTAATACCACACCAGCGAGCATGAACACTTTAAAAATGAGGGAGTATTTCTGTCAAGGCCCAGATGTCAATCAAGGTCAATCTCAGAGTCTGTTAAAGGAAAAGAAAATAAAAGAAAGCACGTTATATATTTGTAGATTCCAGAATTGTCCCAGCATCCTTGGGGAAGCAGTGGCAGTGAGCTGTAGGTCATCAGGGAAAAGTCCTGAAAGAATAATAGGTTGTGTTTAATTAATGAGAGTCATTTCATGTTTGTCCTGGCCAAACAGGGGAGGGAGATGACTGAAGGGCGCTGGGCCAGAGAGGAACAGCTTGGAGGGTTTAATTCTACTTCCTATGGCATTCCTGGGATGTTCTTAACACCTTATGGGACTCCGCAGAGTCAAGGCACATAGAAAAGGAAAAGGCAAGTTCAGGTAAAGGACTAGGTATCCTCTCCTCTGGCAACTGAGAAAATGGCTGCATTGATACCAAACAGCAGAAACCAGCCCTGGTCTAACACACGGAGAGTGACATTAAACATACACTTAACTACTAGGGACCCAATGGTGCCTTTGTGTGTGTGTGTGTGGGGGGGTTCTAGCTATGGACAGTTGAGGTTAAGAGAGGAGAGCAAAGATGGGAGGTAAAGATATCTTTCTGAAAGGTATGTTTAAAAATAACAACAAGAGAGAAATGTCTTAGCTGAGTGCCATACCCCTTTGCCACGGTGAGCTAACAGAATGCATGATTTTATGGTCTGTTGTGACACAGATTCTTTCCAAGGGTGCCTGGCAAGAATTATATGTGACAAGCAGTTTCTCTTGATTTTATGTGTGAAAACTTTCTTTACCTGTAATTATAAACATATCATCACGCACACACATGCACACATACATACACACATACACACCACACATACACACACAGATACACACATACACACCTGGAAAACACTACCTCTTTTCACCCATGTTACCTGACTGGCGGAGCTTTGCACAATGCCAGCTACTCCCCTTCCACTGCAGCTCACATACCCTACATCTCAATGGTAGCGAACACATTCCTGCTAACTCAGGCTGCTGCCAGTCATGACGACTCTCCTTTATCTCACTATCCACTGGGACTTATGATTTGGGTCAGTAGTCAAGTGGTTCAAATAAAACAGTCTCCAACTTCCTCATCCCAGATTTCACAACTAAGCGTCTTATCTGTGGGTAGGAATGGCTGACGTGCAAAAACGAAACTCCTGTCAGGGGAGAAATACTTCATTCCTCTTCAGGAGAAGTCTAGAGCCAAGATCATGTTTTACTGACGGACAAGACCGAGATTCACAGAGGTGTCTCAGACAGGATAGGGTTGTGCAAACGGGTCATGTAGCTTTTCTCCTATTGCCTGGGACACATACAGCAGTAGGTTGGAAAGGGACAGTGGGAGAAGAAAGGGTGTTGTTAGCTGCATTCCTTTGCCAAATGCAAAAATAGCACAAACAAGAAAATCTTCAAACCCATCATCAGCATCAAATCCATGCAAACGAGCCCAGCTTATTGTCCTCACTCTACTCTGCTCACAAACCAAACCTCAGAGACATCAGGAATTGAAAGTCATTTCAGCACACACACACACCCACAGGAACACAGGAGAAAGCAGACCATAGCTGTGTTCTTCGGGGGGTGGGGGGTGGGGATCACTCCATGCAGCACACAGAATCAGGAAACTCTTTTCTCCCCTCTTTAATTATGTCTCAGAAGCCTTAGCTATGGTGTCTGCAGATCTGTCTTCTACCTTTTCTGACTGCCGCTTGGTAGGAGGCAGGACAAGCTCTCTCTGCATCCAGAAACATAGTAAAAGCTGAAAGCCCTGCTCGCTGCAGAACGCTGGAACACACATGGTCAAGCACAAACACTCCTGTTGCCTAGCCAAGGGCCTCAGGTCCTCAGCGAGCATGCCCCTTCGCATCACGAAGGCCAGCCTGGAAGATTTCAGAGTGGACTCAGCCAGGTTTTCAGGCTGATGAAGAGGATGCAGTTGTTCCCTGGAGTCTGCTGTCAGGAGCGGAGGTCTAGCACTTCAGACCCAGCAGCCTAGGGAGGTGGCTTTGTTCTATGATTTTTCTAGGACCCAGTGTTTGAGAACAGAAAGAAGGGGCCGTGGCTCCTTCTAGTGTGCTCTGCAGTGAGACAAGGGCAGCCATGTTGTCAAGGGGCACAGCTCCTACCTTCCTCTTGAACAGCCCTTTCCTTTTCCCCTGGTTTCTTGCTCTCAGCCTTTTCTCACTTTCTTGTTCTTGGTGTGTGTGTGAGCGTGCGTGCGCCTGTTTGGGCACGTGTGTGCGTGTGCTCACATCTGCGTGCATTTTAGAGGCAGGGGCAGTAAAACCCGGGAAAGGAGCTGCCGGCCTTTGCCTGCCCCCGAGTTTTCCTAATCCTTTTTCTGTTTTTAACACAAATGTCAACTTGGAAAGAGCTCCTCCAGCATAGACTCCTCCACAAACAACCACCCTTATTCTTTTGGAGGAGGCTTCATTTGCTTTCTTGGCCAAACAGACAGCATGCTTAGGAAACCACTTAAGGCTGGGAGACTCCATGCAGTCATGACTGTAGTCTGTGCTTCTACAAGCATACAATCAGAGGTGCTGCGGAGAGCAGCCCGGCTCTGTACTCACTAGGCAGGTCTGTGGTTGGAAGGATGGGAAGAGGCCAGGTTGCTATGGAAACATGACACACAGAAAGGGCACAAAAAGGTGAGGGCCAGAAGGGAGATAAAACTCACATACCCATAAGTACAAATTGTGCATACATGTGTGTGCACATATTATCATATATATAAGTACACATATGTATATATACATACATGCACATACATAAGCATCATAGTGCAACAGTCACTACTTCCTGTCTCCCTGATATATCAATATTAATATAAATATTTTGGAGCGATTATCAAAGACATTGCTGACAGAGGACTCATGTAGCAAGAGATATCATATCCCCAATTTTTCTTTCTAATATATCCAGTTACTAAATGCTGGACATTATATTTTGTGTATTTTTCACTTAATCTTTTTTTTTTTTTTAACAAATATCTATACCATAGAGGGGAATCCATCTTTCATTTTAGAGACGAGAAATAAGTGATTTGGTGATTCTAAGAGGCTCATCTACGGTCATGAAGTTACAGGTACAAGGATCAGAGCAGAGATTTGAACCAATGGCACTCTAGGTCCAAAGCCTGGACTCCTTTAGCCTCAGAGCACAGCTGAGAATAAGATGGTAGGAATGATTTCGTATTTGAAATGATAAAAAGAGGGCTTGAGGCTGACTCTAAACCACAGGGGCTTCCGCGGTATTAGCATAAAGCCATCCAGGCACGGCATGCTTCTGTGTGCCACTCTGAGCTGCGGCTGGCATCACACCAGGCGCTATTCACCTAATATCTCACTTTGCCACACACACCTTCCCACATCCACAGAAAGCGAGGCCCAAATTTCCAAAGAGTGGAAGGCCTGGACTTTCTCCACTCCTCAGGATTCAAGGAATAAAGGTATAGAGCAGTACAGGGAAATGAGGGAGAAGAACCAGGCTCACCCACTATGACAAAGGCCCAGGTCATAGTCCCGCTGGATCAGTGATGCCCATCAAGGGAGAGCAAAGCAGAGCTTGACAAACGCTGTCATTTTCATTATCTTCTTTATGGTGTGTGTGTTTGGCAGGGGGGTGACTCATCATTTTATTTTAGAGCAGAGATAAGCAAGGATCACATGCAACGCATTGTAATTTGTGTAGATGCCTATGCCAGGCACATCTGTAAGCACGCACTGTTAATTTTCCCACCAACATTCATGACAGGCCTTTGCACTCAGGGATACAGAGAAAGCTACAGACCTCACTATCTGATTTCAGAGCTTAAGTCCAACTAAAATAAAGGGTAAAAAACACAACACCTCAAAGCATTTTACATAACCCTGCATGCAGGGCAGAATTTTTTTTTTTCTTGGTAAATTCCTTTGGTTTTTCCAAATATCAGCTTTGGTCTCCCCTGCTGGGAATCACATCAATAGTATACAAAGCAGCCTCAGGGCAGCTGTCTGCAGGGCTTCCTATCCAGAGCAAAGCTCTCTTGTCTGCCCTGAGAGCCCTGTGCCTATTCCGTTTTCCCCTTTTTTTCTTTAAAAACCCGATGTGACTTTCCATGGCCAAAGCTGAGTTATCTCCTGGTGAAACACATAACCTTAGGCAGATGAATCTTGCCTGGTGGAGAGCTACCTACAGGGATGCGAATGAATAAAGCAATACTCACTAGCTCGCGAAGACAATGGAACAAGGGTGGAAGAGTTAGCAGGAGCCACTGGAGAAAGAAAAATGAAGATTAAAAAAAAAAGAAGAAAAGAAAATAGATCATTGGAAGCATACGGATGCTGAACTGGAAAAAACAAAACAAAACAAAACAAAAAAACCACGGGAGTAGCAATCTTGGGGTGCTGGTACAAGGAGCAGATGTGAAGTAAAGTTGGAAAGAGAAAAACTGCATGCAACAGGAGGCTGCCACGCCAGTGGACGGTGTACAGGGATCTCTTGTAAGTAACAAATCATGAGCCCAAGAGCCTGGCAAGTCTGCCATGCACCAGCTGAAGAGGCCTCAAACCTTGACCAAACACAAGCAGCCACTTGGGCAGGGTCACCTGTGTCCATAAACTCTGAGGGACAGGCGGTCAGCTACCTGGGCCTCAGCCTAATGTGTACCTTAGCAAGGAAAGAGACTGGCTTTTCATGTTACATATTAGGTACATTATAGGCGTGTATCTATGTACATGGCATATCTCTTGTATGTGTATACGTGTTTTAGTGGTGATCATGCACACCAGATGTTGAGTGTCTTCTTCAATTGCTTTCCACCTGATTTTTTAAAAAAATATATTTTATTTTAAGTTACATGTATATGTGTATGTCTTTGTGTAGAGGTGTATGTATATGAGTGGAAGTGCCTAAGAAGACCAGAAAGAGATCCTCTAGAGCTGACGTTACAGGTGCTTGTGAGCTGTCGGACATGGATACCGGTAGCTTCACTCTGGTTCCCTGTAGGACATGCTCACACCCAGCAAGCCATTTCTCCAGCCCCTAGTCACCTTACTTTTTAAGGTAGGGGCCTCTCACTGCACCTAGAGCTCACTGATTCAGGGAGGCTGGTGGGCTGGGCACCGAGACAACTGTTGTCTCTGTGTCCCTGGCTTTTTTATGTGAGTGCTAGGGATTGGATCCACATCCTTACTCTTGGGCATCATGTGGTTTACTGTCTAGGCATCTTCCTGCCCTACCTGGTCCATCTAGCAAAACCTATGAGTCTCACTCTCTAACTTGAATAACTGGGTGAGACAGAATTGGCCATTTTCATACAGAAGCCTCTGAAAACACGGCTGCTTTTCAAAAAAAAGAAAAAGAAAAGAAAAATCCTAGAGAATGTGATTGTTTACACTGCTAAGGACAGAGAAAGGAAACATTAACGATACGGATCCTCACAAAAAGTCCTAAGTACCCTTCAGCCTGGAGGATGGCTGGAGACTACATCTGCCACACCAGGATACCGAATGGGTCTTTGGGGTATGACTGACAAATATCCAGAAGTTGTCCTTCAGGAATTCAAAAACACAGGCTCCTCTGAGAGCTATGTGAGAGAATACGGAAGCCTCAGCCTATTGGCAGTGCTGCCTCAATGCTCAGGGCTTGGTTTTCCAGATGACACCATCAGAGTCAATGTCCCTGAAGGCATAGCAGCTTGGTCATGAATAGGTGGCTCAGTTAATTAAGGTAAAAGTCTCTCTCACTCACGCTCTCCCTCTCTCTGTCTCTGTGTGTGGTGTCTTAACATGTTTGCATAGTTGTTCATATTATTTCGGAAAAGGCCTGATATCTTACGCACTTTAATCATGTGCATTGCAATACATTTAAGGTGTCCCTCAAGTATCACAGGGGAGACCACATCGAAATAGAAATCTCAAGGCACATCTTTTAAACAAAAATGTGCAGTCTCTACACCTTAAAATACTCTATTTGGTTTCTTGGCACAGAAGCAAAATCAAAAGTACCACCCAGGCCACGAAATTCTACAAGTGTGTGGTTCAGTGACAGAGAAAAAAAAAAAAAAAACATTCAACAAACAGAGTATAAGTTTCCAGCAGGGAGGCAGGCCCTGCCGCAGCAGGCAGCTCATGAACTTAATAGCAGAGGGTCTTGAGTCCACACAGGCATTGAGTTTGAAAACACATGCAACAGAACATTCCCCAGGTTAGAGCTTAGTTTGTTTACACACACAGCTCTCTTTTCACCTCTACGCACTGCACACAGACAGCTAAATCATGCTTTGCCTGGCAGCTAGCTGGGAGGCCTCAGTCCTTTGTGTCCTTGTGGCTTTTGTTAGTTTTGCCTGTTTGTCTCTGGCTGTGATAAACCTACGCCCTTGACTGTGCAGGGGTTTCCTAAGGAGCCAAGAAAGCAACTCTGTTACTGAAACGTCTCGAAAAACTTCAACACTTAATGCCAAACACTGGCCTTAACTAACACCTCCCAACTCAGCAGTTTGGCAGCTAACACTTCTGGCCCTGGCCCCTCTCTCACCTGGGATAGAGATTGCACTCTGGTCCCAACTCCAGAGCCACAAATCAGTCTGTGTCTATACATGGATAGTCTTATAGGATAGGGGAATAGTGCTAGGCCACCACAGGAGGGCCAGTAGGGCGCAGGCTTAGCAGAAGCACGCACAGATCAGTCGACAGGTGGATCTCTGAATTCAGGCAACTTTCTTGTCTTCCAAGAATGGGAGTGAGGACCCAGAGGAGACCCCTGAGAAGACTTGCCACTTCACAGTCTATAAAGTGGGCTTCGTCTCAGCGGTGGGAAACACTGGCCTCATCTTCCCAATGGTGTCCTTTCTCAGGACCGGTGGGAGTGCTCTTGAGCCAGACCTGCATCAGTCACTTGGGAAAGCTTGTGAGTGTTAAAGGGAAGACCACGCTGAGGTTCCTTTAGGGAGTGTGCTGTTCCTGTGTTTACCAAACCACCACGCTGCCATTCTGCATGTGCTTCTAAGATTAAACTCCACTCCTGCTTGTCAAAAAATAATCCTTTCTTCTAAACATTCCCCACGTCCTCCCTTCTTTCCTTCCTTCCTCCCTCCTTGCCTGCCTGGAGGTTTGAATCTATGGCTTTGCACAGGCCGGGCAAGTGTGCCATTGTTGAGATAGATCACCAGTCCTTTCTCCTTTCATTTTATCTTGATACAGGGTCTCATTAAGTTACCCAGGGTAGCCTGGAACTCAGTCTGTAGCCCAGGCAAGCCTTGAACTTATGATTCTCCCACCTAAGGCTCCAATGAAGCTGAGATTACACCTATACTTATTAAGGCCTGTAAAGCCTGGTGCTTATTAATTCTTTAAATCATACCTTTATTATGCGGTTGAGAAAACCGACTTTTGTGTTAATTGTTGCTGTGTCACAGCCTTCTCCAGAGGACTCTGAGAGTCTCCATTAGTTATCCACATTCACACTACCAGACAACAAAAGACCAAGTCCAGAGGCTTTCTTCTTTTAAAAATTAACAACTAAAACTAAAAGTAAAAATTTTAATTAAACATGCATTTTTTAACATGACTTGAAACACACCTTCTGCTGTATTAAAAAAACAAACAAACCCAAACCTCAAACAATCCTATCTTCATAAGGCACAATCTGGTAATGAATGGAAACCACTGTGACCTCGAGGGTCCAGTCCTCCTAGTCAGCTGTCCTCACTGGGGCGAAGACAGTCAAAAGAACGTCTTAATACAAGCCTCCCTCTCTCTAACTAGCAAAGCTGGTCCTTGCTTCCAGATCGCTTCCAGTAAAGAGGGTCCTGGAGGGAGCAACTGAGCATTGCTGGAAGGATCCAGAAGGGAGAGGTTTCTCCGCAGAGCTCCCCTGGGGCACAGCTGTCAGTCTAGCCTGACTGCTCCTTCCCTGCACCCCTCACTCCCACACCTTCTGACACCTTCCCTAGCTGCTGCATTCAGACACCACCGTGGCTGGTGGGGTAACAGCCACACTCAGCTACTTAGTTTTTGCTGTTGCTGCAATATTTCAAAATACTTTTAGAAATATAAGTTTCCCTGGGTGCCTTTTAGGATCGAGCAGCTTTCTCCGAATGGTGTACAGCTTCCTGAGTATCTTTCCTTCCGGGTCTGTTGTGTGTCTCCACCCTCTGTTCTCTACCGTGCTCAGCCTAGGAAGAGAGAGCCAGACCTCTGCAAAGTGACTTTTGGGGGTGGGGTGTCTCTGCAGGCTGAGGGGTGAGGGCCAGTTCCACCCTCTGTAGCAGCTGCCACCTCTCTTGTTTCCCTTGTTCTCTGTGTTCTATAGTTCCAGTTTACATAATTATGGTGTCACTCCTTTGGGAAATCTCTCCCTCTTTCCACGCTATACTGGGTAGCTACTAAGTTAAGTGGCCAGTGTTTTCCCAATATGGGAATGGCCACTGTGAGCAATTCAGGGCAAATAGAGGGAGCTGACCAGTTCCGAGGGCTTAGCTCCCTTCCCATGCCCAGTGCAGGCAGCTGCCTGCCAGGATACAGTGTAACTACACCTTTCTGTACCCCAACACTAGGGATCTCCACCAGTTGCCTCTGCTCCTCCTCATCTACCACCTAACAGACAAGCCAGAAAGCATGCGTTCCCCATTCTTTGACTTCCTAAAAGCAAACAGGAAGATTATTTTTGGCTCCTTTTCCTCGACTGTATTTGGAACAGTGTCCTCAGGAGGCAGATGTCACTCCTCCGGCACCAGGGCTAAAAGTGAGGGGCTGCTATTAGCTTGTTACTTGAAGACCATCTGCAGAGTTCCACCATGCGTGGTTCGGCAAGCCTTATCTTCTCCACAGAGTAATGACTACACACAAAAATTAATAAGTGAACACAATTTCAAAAGACACAGAAGTTGCATGCTCTAGAACAGTGGTGTTAGCCTCTTGGAGTAACCTATATAGGTTAACAAAGGCACAGCTAGACTAAGGTCAGTGTGGTTAGGGCTCAGACAGCATCATCTACTTCAGCCTCTAGGGAACAAAAAAAGGGGCCGGAACTAAATTATGAACTAGAACTAGATGTTAACACTATGGAAACAGGTAATGAGGTATGAAGAGGCACTTACGTGGAGGAGGGCTGTCTGCATTTCCCATGGATGGAACACAGACGAAAAGAAAAGCCAAGAGACAGACCCAAGGGAAAAAAAATAAGATGTAAAAAAAATGAACAGAATCCACAGAGCACATGGAGCTAAAACGCAAATTACCAAATTACTTTAAACAGAAAGAAACACACTCTCCAGAAGGAGGGTGAGAACAGCTCTATCGCTGGGAAGAGGTTAGAGTGGCGGGTGGGGGAGGGTCTCTTTGTTGGCTCCCAGGCTTGTCAGGCTAAGAAGCAAAGGGTTTTCTTGTGTGGATTAAGTCAGGGTCCTAGGAGAGCTTGGAACTCCATGATCACCCAGGAGACCAGTTCTACAGCATCTCCGTCAGCTGGAGGCACCTAGGTGCCTTAGGTGCCTTATGGGGGCAGCAATGTGGATGGTAGAGGAACACGGCCATGGGAAGGCTTGTCCAGAGCCTGGCTGCTGTGGGAAACAAAGGCTATGCTGGGCAAGCATGGTTTTAAGGGATGGAGGGAATGGCAGAGAAACCTAGAGACAGCTCTGAATGGAACCTGGGGAAAGCAGCTCTCCTGAAGAAGTCTGTGAGGCAGAGATGGTCTGAGGAGTCATCTTGGGAAGAAAGAATCAGGCAAGTCCAGGGCCCCTTTCAGATGGCGGGAACCCATATCTCCTCACAAAGAAGATGCCCTATGACTTTATATAGTTACTGCATCGGAAGTGCCAGCACAAATGACATGAGCAGGCATTGTTTCTATTGCCCCCCTTCAAGTCACTAAGTGCTTAGGAGCCTCTGTGGACTGGCTCAGAAAGCAGCTCTCCCAACCTTCCATAGGCCCTGATTGTTTCCCCCTCCCACATCCAACTCGTCACCATAGTTAATCTTTGGTGGCCTCTGGCTGCTAGTCTAATAAACTGGGTCACCCATTAGAACAGTATCCTCCACACAGAATGAAAGGAGCACAGATCAGCCATCCCTGAGAACCGGAGAGGTAGGTGGGCAACTATAGACCTGGGGACCCAAAAGACAAAAGCTGTCCTCTGAGCTATGATGGGGCCAACTCAGGTTTCCTGCCTATCCCTGAGGAAAAGAGGGAAGAGTGTGAGTGTGGAGAGAGTCAGAGCAGCTGGCTGTACTTACGGACTGGCTGTGTCTTGAACTCCGTGGCTGCACTGATCTCACCCAGCCCCTTGCCGTTGAGGGCCGCCAGCCGCACTGCATACCTTGTCTCAGGCTTCAGGCCCATGATGGTAACAATGCCTTCCATGTTGGCTATGGTGAGAAAACGGAGTAGATTAAAAAGGAGTGTCCGTGTACAGGGAAAACCACGCTGAGGAAAAGAGTGTGGTAGGTGTTCAGAAAATTAAACACAACCGTTGTTTGGCAAACATGTAGAAGAATTGAAAGCAGGAGATGAACAGATACCTGTACACTCATGTTCACAACTGCAGTCTTCCCATCAGTCCAAAGTCACAAGCTGCCTTCATGACTTATTGTGTAACAGATGAATGGATCAAGGAAATGCAGTGAGAACCAACAATGGGATATTTACCCAGCCTTACAGATGAAATGTTGACACGTGCTAAAATATGAGGAATCTTGAGAACATTTTGTTAAATGAGCTGATGCAAGAGGACAAATAGCATATGATTCCGTTCCCATGAGGTACACAGGATAGTCAGCTAGGGAGGGACAGTGGAATGGTGGTTGCCAAGGACCAGAAGGAGGTGGAGAAAGCAGGAATTAGAGTTTCAGTATGAGGTGATGGAAATGTTCTGAAGGTGGCCAGAGGTGATGGCTGTGACTCGACACTACTGACTTGCATACTTAAGAATGACTAAATGCATAATTCATGTGGATTTCACCAAAATAAAAGTAGAAGTGATATATTTTTTTAAAGGGGCTGGGGAGATGTCTCAGCAGGTTAAGTGTCTGCTGCACAAGTACAAAAACCTGAGTTCAAATCCCAGAAGCCCTGTTACAGCTGGGGCTGGAGCCACATTCCTGTAACTCCAGCACAGGGGCTAGAGACAGATGGATCATAGGGCACTGAGGTTCACTGCTCAGACAGCCCAGCTGAACTCATGAATTTCAGGGTTAGAAAATAAAGGTGGAGAGTGACTAGGAAAGACACTTGATGCTGACTCCATGTGTGTGTGTGTGTGTGTGTGTGAGAGAGAGAGAGAGAGAGAGAGAGAGAGAGAGAGAGAGAGACAAAAAGAGACAGAGAGGGAAAGAAAGGAAAGGAGAAAGAGGGAAGGATATAGGAGGAAGGGAGAGAGGAAGATATTTAATCTTGAAAGACATCACTGGATTAACTTGGAAGATAGAACAGGGTTGATTCGGGGTAGATCTGTCATCTTGCTGGCCCGGTTATTGTCATCAGTACATGATTGTTCCTGTGTTCAGACCAAGCAGGGATGTCCAGGTGTCATCAGAGAGGAAGCAGAGAGAAGAGTGTGGATGCTTACACTCTTTTCCCCACTGAACTCAGCACCTAATCAGGTCTTCTATCTAGGAATCATCTGAGAGATCACAGGAAGTAGGCACTGAAGCAGCAAGGGACAGAAGGTCAACAACTCTATGGAAGCATGACCTTGACCTAATTCTAGCAGAAAGAGTTCCTAACTCTGGAGGAAACTGGATGGGATGGCAGATGGTGACATCTTGCACGTTCCCTACCTACACGGTCAGCAAAGTTGTGAATTCCAGGGGGTGTGGTAGACTCACCTTCTTTGGCATCATACCACTTGAAATGCCACGCTTCTTCGCCCAGTGACTTCCACTCAGCCTTGTATTTGAGGATGGGCACTCCACCTGTGGCCTCTGGCTCATCGAACTGCACCTGTGCTGTGCTGGAGTATGGGTCAACCCGGTCGATGGATGGAGAAGATGGCGTGTCTGTGAGAACACATAGAGACACCCAGGTCATAGATGTGGCCCATGACCACAACTCCCAATTTGAAGTATGTCTCTCATGTTTCTGCTCCCTCTTGGGAATCTTATCTAAGAACCTCTGATTTTGGAGACTCTTTCCTAGCATATGTCAAATTCTACTCAACTTATCCCATAGCTGGAGTCTCACACTTTAAGTGGCTACCAGCATCTGACTTTTCAGACCCTGGCTCCAACTTTTCCCTCTTCACTGGTATCCTTGAAGTATATGAGATGGTCCAGCAAGGGCAAGGATGGTGTGGAAGTTACCATGAAGGGCACTCACCTGCTTGAACAAGGATGAATTCCAAGGACTCCTGTCCAATGCGATTCACTGCCGTACAGTTGTAGTTTCCAAAGTCATTTTCTGAGTCAGGGGTTACCTGTAGAAGGAAGGGCCCCATGGGTTACAAACATCCCAAGAATGGCTACACTCATCTTTATTTCTGAAATACAGTTAGTAAAGAATAAAAAGGTGATGTACATATGATCAACCCCAATGGGAAAAACAAACAAACAAACAAACAAACAAACAAACAACGGCTCACGTAGGAGGCACATGTCCAGTCCCAGCCTAGCTGCATGGTCAAGACCAGTGAAGGTGAGGATGGGGACCTAGAAGAAAGGCTCAGTTCCTTCTCCATATAGTGTTCCCCAGTTACAGATATGCTAGGGAAGCAGGAGAAATGATTTACGTGTTCCCATGATCACATAGCCCTTTCCACCCTGCTTTTCCCCCACACCCTAATTCACCTCCAGATAGCTAGCAGATGGGGTATTGTAGATCTTGATATTGCTGTAGTTGGAGCTTGGCAGCAACTGACCATCTCGGAACCAGGAGATTGTGGCACTTGGGTAGGCAAAGACCTCACAGGTGATGTTCACCTGGTTCCCCTCCCAAGTGTACACAGCCACAGGGCCCTGGAGCTTGGGAGCATCTGCAATGAATGACAATGACCATCAGAACAGCTAGCATTTTCTTAGCACACCCACAGCCTGCCCTCTGGCATTGGAAAGCTAAGCATGACCCAAAGCAGAGATGGTGCTTGGAGCAGCACAGCTCTGGGACATTTTGGAATTCATGTGTACATGTTCTGCTTGAGAGGACTTGCAGCATGGGGGACTGGTGGCAAGCTTGGGGCTGGTGTTTGTGTGTGAGTACTTGGGGCCACAACTCTGAAACAGTTGAGGGCCAACAGCGTCAGGAAATGAACAAAGCGGAACTTGGTACTGAAGCTGAAGCTTGTGTCTCCTGTATCCTGACCCTCCACCCACTCCTTCCCTAGTTATTCCTTACATTGAACTTCAAGGTACATGGACTGGGAGTCCTGGCCGATGGTGTTGCTGGCCGTGCAGATATATTCGCCAGCATCTGTGTACTGGATGCTCTTCAGAGTCAGGGAGGACACACGAGCATGGCTGCGTACCACCATGTGTCCATCCAAAGTCTGCCAGGAGGAAATGGACAGCATCAGAGACTGAGGTGAGGCAGAGGGCTGGGGCAGCTAGAATAGTGTGGGTCTAGGAAACAAGGCCATTGCTTGTCTGTGATCAGTCTCTATTCCTTTCTCTGTGTCAACCTCTAAATTCACTTCATCTATCTAATAATGGAGGAGAGTGTGGGAGCAGAGTGGGAACTTTAAGGCAGTTCAAACAGAAAATGGAACTCAGATGGTTGGGGGCATGGTAAGGTCCCTCAAGACTAGTTTGGGATGTGTTAAAATGTAAGCAAAAGCCCTGGCTGGCACAGATTCCAGAAAGATCTTGCCTTTCACCCACCCCTGTGCTTTCCTTCTAGTCTGACCATCCCTCACAGTTCCATGGTGTGTGAATGTGTACTAGAAAATGCCAGTGACCCAAATGTAAGAAATGCAAGAATGTCTTTCCTGTAGATGCCTCTCTTCCCTGCATGTGTGATAGTAAGACAGTTTTCATTTTTAATGGGGAAACAAGCAGAAGCTCAGGCCCTGCAGAGCCAAAAGTATCAGGTCCTCCTCTTGAAGAACAGTAGAAAAAGAGCCACAGGCTCACTCAGGATCCTTTGTACCAAAGTCTGCACCCATCTCTAGTCTTTGATACTATCATTAGTTTACTGAGTCTCTAGAGTTACAAGGACATTCGGGAAATGAATAAGCACATGATCCTTAGACAATGGATATTAGAATACTTGCCAGGCCTCCCTCTTTGGCATTTTAGGCAAAAGGATTGCTAGCCTTTGCAGGGCCTAGGCATGTTCTCCTGGGTCAGATTCCTCAGAAAACTGGTAAAATGAAGAGGGGCCATATTCTATATAAGCTGGGCAGCCCCATTAGGTCCACTGCAAGATTCTCAGTAGAGATGAATAAGAGGGTGTGCTACAGCTGCCACATTATTGGGTTTGGTCTTTAGAGAATTAAAGAGCATGTAACCTCAGCTTCTATCAACATGCTGAATTAGAAGCTCAGTGGGCAGAACCACAATGTCCATTTCTAGACAGTCCAGGAAGTTAAAAAAAAAGAAGAAGGTCTCCCTGGTCTTGTACAGAGGTCTTATCAGACCTATTGCACAATGTCCATTTACCATCAGTAATCTACACCATTTGGATAATGTCCACTTCAGTTATCTGAGTTGTATCTGGGAGTCAAATCCTGCTTCTAACAAGGGGAGGAAGGGACAAGGAAAATCATCTCTGCCTATAGCTTTGTCCAGCTTTTTCTATTAGAGATGGATACCCTGTAAATAGGGGAGGTTTGATGATCAAGACGCTGCATCCCAGGACATGGTACACATTAAAGAGAGGTGACGGGAGACTGTCCTAGAGAATCCAGAGACAGTTTATTGGAGATGCTATATTCCAGGACTCCTTTTCTTATAAGCAGATACTGGTCCATCTTAGTGGCTATTTTTATATGTCAAACATAATCTTCACGCATATGTCCAGCTTCTGAGACCATGAAGTAAGTCTTGCAGGGATCTTTAAAAAGCTGGCCTGATTTGTTTATCACTCCTTTCTGTCAAAAGCACAACAGAATTGGAAGAAGAAGGGACTCAAGGTCCACACATGGTCTTGTCAACTGTGGGATGAACTGTGACCCAGGTTGGGCTTTTCCTGGATTCTCAGGAATCCGAGAGAATATTTCCATGTAGAAAGAGGCAAAGAGAGTCACACAAGTAAGAGCATTAGCACAAAGCAAGACATGAACAGCCCTTTCTCTGAAATGTACAAAGACAAGCTCATGGAAAGGCTGCAAGATTTTTTTTTGGCTTGTTTCATAAATCTATCTCCTTGCCTGTATTTGCCTGTGTGGAGATTTCTGTCATTTAATGATGTCATCAGGCCAGTAGGCAATCCTCTATAGGGATTTCTTATTTTGGCTCACTGAAAGTTTGATCATGGGATTCTTCACCAGCTGTCCAGTCATCCCTTGGAGGATACACTGATAGACTACAATGTGGTTGAGTTATCTCGTCCTCAAATAATTTCTTCTGGCACAGGGGCACTCCCATAAGACACTCCAACCACATGTCCTGTTGACCACTCAGGCATCTTCAGAGGGAGCCGCTGAACTCAGGTATGAGTAGAACAAACATATTACAGCAAAGAGATCTTTCTCCTTCTGTTTAAAAAATTTTGTGTGACTCTAATTATTCTTATCAAAACAGTTCCCAGGTAAAAGTGCTAAGACTTTCAGAGCATCTAGAATGAACCTGGCTACAACACAATCCTGCACTCAACTGGCCTATGGTCTTCATCTCTGAATGAGTCAAATAGGAAAAAATGGAACTTCTGAGCCTCGTGGGCAGCATTCACTTGAAAGTCAATTATGTCCAAAGTGAAACATTCAAGATAAAAGATACTTCTGGAAGATGGAGTGGGGCTCCTGCTTTCCTGGGAGTAAACCTATTATTTCCATTTATAATGATAACCCATTTAATATCTCCTTAATGTTCCCTGATAAATCTTAGCACCTCCTCCAGCCATGTCCAGATCAGAATGACAGGAAGAGATGAACAAGGCAAAGCATGAGATCAGTAGCTTTGGAAGTCAGCCCCATACTTCACCCCTCTTCTACCCCTTCCCCAATGCTGATGGGGCCATGGTTTTTGGGTAATCAAGCACTCAGCCTATGACAGCATTAAGTGATTTCAAGGCCCCAGGAGGGAACCATTTTAGTGGGGACATGTACTTGACGATGGTCCCCATGTCATCAAAGAAGGCATGCTACAGAGATGAACTTATGATGAACAAGATTCAACAATGGCAGACTTCTTGGGTGCAGAAATGAATGTCCATGCCAGGAGACAGGTGACAACTTTCAAATATTAAGCAGCTTTCAGTATTTATTGCTATGACCTAATCACAGGAGTTATGTGTTCTGAATGGTTATCACCCCAAAAGAATGGGAGGGTACACTCACTGAATTAAAATAGAGAGTCTATTTGGACTACTGAATCCTTTTCTGTGATTATTGTTTTGGGTGTGAAAGCTTCATTTGGAGAAAGGCACAAAGGGGACTTTAATAAAAAATATTCACAGATTAGATTTTTTAAATTTATGTAGAGGCAATTGAGTGTGTGTGTGTGTGTGTGTGTGTGTGTGTGTGTGCGCACACACACACATATGTATGCCTATGTAGAAGTTAGAAGTCAAATCCAAGTGTCATTCTTCAGGAGCCATCCACCTTGTTTTTCAAGAAACAGTCTCTCACTGGTATCCAGGGCTCATTGGCTAGACTAACTGGCCAATGAGCCTCCTAGGTCCACCTGTCTATTTCTTCTCAGGGCTGAGATTAAAAGCACGTAACAGCATCCCTGGCTTCAACAGGAGTGCTGAGGCTCGGCACCAGGGCCTTGTGCTTGTCTAGCAAGCACTTTACTGACGGAGCTCTAACTCCCGAGTCTCAGGGCAGCTGGTTTTTATGTTACAATTGGTTGCTTATAGGTACACAAACCAGGTAAAAAATGGTGGGCATGACTGTATGGAGGGTCTTCAAGTACAGAAATGGAATGGAAAGGTTAACGTTTAGCTTCAGTTTTCAACCCACGTCCATGTCACTCAAACTGAAGTAGGTAGGCAGGGAAATTCCAAAGGCTAAAATGCCACTGACTTGACAAAACATAGACCCATTTGTGCCAAATCACTCCAATCTTACACATTTAATGCTCCATAAAAATAACAGATACATTGAACAATTTGGAGAAAACGGTGAAAGATGTCTTTGGGGTTGCTTTTGACAGGAAATGCAATGTGACAATTGACCAAGGCCAGTCATTATCAAGTAAGTGAGCAACAAGATGAGTTGAGCTGGAAAGGAAATGGCCGAGTGGGTTTTAGATCACTCACTATGTGACTTTATGGTCCAAAGCCACAGCCACCAGATGACAGTTCAAAAAAATTTTTTTTCCATTTCAAAATGCCTGGCTTGGGAATTGGGCATTTTATTTCTATCAATACAATTACCTGGGTATGATTTTTACCAGCACTGGAAAGAGAGCACGGTCCCATTTTAGAAAATAATAAAGATTTGCTCCTCCACTCCCAACACAGCTTGCTTGCTCATCCTAAAAAATGACACTATTGCTAGGTGATGTCTACTGCTATGGACCTAATCTTTAATCCAACTAGAGTGCTCATTATGTTAGCAAGTCTGGTTATTAACTGTGATGGCGAGTTAAACTGCGGTGCTTTCAGAGCTAGAGACTGGCTAGTGGTCAGGTAAGCTATACCTCTTGCTTCTCTGGTCGAGTCCACGAAGCCTGGAGAGAACAAGATATAAAACACAACAAGAAGGCAGTAAAATGTCACATGTTGCTTTAGAGAACTCATACTGCATTCCGTGCACATGCAGCTTCTTTTTAATTCAGAATTTTCCTTAAGGCCCACTTTCAATGATATGATTATCCCCCAGATTTAATTTAGAAGTTAGCTGATGTTCAGCTCCCCCCACCTTATGCACCTTAAATGTTTAATTCAAAGGTGAAGGCATCCTAAACTCTGTAGGTATATATATATAGATATGTAGATACCAGAATACATATTCAACTCCTCCTATGCTAAGCATCCTAAATAGTCTTCATAATATTTGAGGGCACTATCAATTATTATCAAATCATCTAGGGTTACTTAAAGAGTAGACTTGTCCTCTGAATGTGATAGGCAGATTATCACACATATACTAAAGTTATTAAATGCTCATGCATTTTACAACTCAGCATGCATTTAATTAAAAGTGATTGAAAAAGAAGAAGAAGCAAGGAGTGGAGAGATACAATGAGTATGAAGTATTTGAGACTATGGGTCAGGAAGCTCTGAGGTTACTAAATGCTGAATGCTGACAGTGGGGCTTTAGAGCCTAAAGTTAGAAAGGTCCCGGATGGCATTTGGATGGAAGCGTGGACCCTTTTTATCTAACATGCCACTCGTGAGAGAGTAAGAAAACTCATGCACATGAGGATTTGGGGAACTTTCTCCTTGGGTCTAGATTGGTTAATTTATCTAGCACAGGGATATTTTTTTTCCTTTGGGTGGCATTCCTGACTGACTGTCCCTTCAGATGGCAAAGGACACAGAAGATGCTAGAAACAGGGAATGTGAATGAATCAGCAAACACTAAATGTAAGACACTTGAGAGATGGGGGATGGAATGTTGGGTTACATCATATTATGTTGGGATGAGGGGAGATGTAAGAACAGAACAACATGCACAGATCAACATCATGGTGGGCAAACAAGTCAGCTATAGTTGCCAGTTCTACAATGCTAGAAAGCTTGCTTGTCACAGGCCAGGGCTGTGCCAATCAAGACTTTTATTTATTTTTAATGGGCCAATATTATCTATGGTTCTTTATTTTCAAATTATATTCCTTGGTTTCTCTGTCCCAAACCACTAGCATTCTGTGGCTTTTAAAATAAACTATTGCTAGGGACACACATTTCTAGTAGCCTGATTCTTCTCTCTGTGTTTGGTGGATTGTAGCAAATGTCTGTCTTGGCTCCAACAATTAGGTGGTGTGGCCCATTTAAGGCAATCTGATGTTTAAATCTATATACTTGGGAAATAAATTAGGATATGATTATTATGCTCCAAATGTTGTTAGGTTTTGGTTGTTTCAATACTTATTTTCATTGTTACATATACATATACATATTTAGTAGTTTATGTGTACCTAAACTAAAGCATTGCACTTTTATATGCATATCACTCATTCTCTATACATTTGCCCCTATCTTAGCCAGATCAGGCTCTGATCACTGTATGCAAAACATTGTCTGATGTCTTAAAGTGGGCACCAGGCTTGTACCCAATCAGAAACTCTCATTAGTGAAAAAAAAAAAAGTGTGGGCTTCAAAAGAACTCAGAATTTCAAAAGGTCTCTCTTACTTGTGGACACTCTGCCAGCCTAAGACTGGAGGCTCACAAAGCTACCTCTCACATGTCCTATCTGTCTCTTTTGACCTTAACTGCCCCCCCTCTTTTTCCTTAATGGTAAATGAGCCATATCCTTTCTATAGAATCATCTCAAAGGCACAAAGATATTCAAATGGCAAATGAAGTTTTTTTGTCTGGATGGGGTTGAGTATGTAGATCATAATCCTTCAGTTTCAATATGTAAATGGTGCCTGGGGTTTAGCAACACTCAAACACCTGGCACTATTTAAGATCAATCTGTATAGGATGAGGAATGACATGCCACAGGTGAATAACCTTTGAAAGAATCACAAACACCTTCACAAACATGTGAAGACTAACCCATAATGATGTTCACTTTTCTCTTTTTCTCAGGATAGCAATGACTGCTAAGAACTATATGATATTTTGGATATCTGGTCTACCTCACTGATCTCAATCATCCAAGCAATCACCCTCATCTTAGCAATGATGAGATATGATGGGAATAGTTGCTGACCTGAGCCAACTCCACTTGCTGAAGCTTAATGTATTGATGGGACTCAGTCCAGAGACATGATTAAGGGTATGGTGTGACTATACTCACATTGAATTTATTCCTTCTTCCCCTTTCTAAGGGATATTCTATCAGAAATTCACTACATCTCTGTTGGTGAAATCCTTGCCTTCTCCCATCGAGAAGGGCAGCATTATGGTCAATCAATGATATGAAAGACAAAGCTTCTTTAATTCATTTATACTCCATGCTGAAGGAATCTGAACCTTCAGCAAAAGCTACCAGGATTACAGAGTACTGTGGTACCATGACATCAAGTCCATCATTTTCTGAGCCATTGTCTTGGAAGGAAACTGAGGACTCTGAACTTGGACCTTATCTCAGTAAATATTTTCATCAGAAACTCAGATATTTTGAATAAGGGTTCACATAAGTCTGGAAGCAATAGTATCACAAATGTTAGGTGACAGCTGCACTGGCAAAGCTGCTGAACTACCTGCACTTGAACTTCATGCTAGGGTCCCCATTGGCTCTTCTACCTCATTATTTTTAGCATGCGGATATAACATAAGGGGAGTCATCTGAGCAGAACTACTTCAACTTTCATACTTGTTAGTAAAGTTCCCATGAACAGTCAATCATAACTGAAAGATGGTCTGAAATAGTAGTTCTCCAACCAGAGAGTGTTTCAGTAACTTACAGTTGGCTATAGGTATTTGGGTAGGGGTGAGAAATGTCAGCTATCTTATAATGCATAGAACAGTCCCAGTGAAGGGAGAATCTTAAATGGCCAAAATGACTGTGGCTGAGAAACAAAGCTGCAACAAGTAAAATACATATAAAATTCTGTGTTGTTGCTTAAGCAATCAATTTCATGAGACTAGGACAGAAGAGAATTAGCCCAAATGTAGTTCACAGATAGGCCTACACATTCTAGGTGACCATGATGTGACATGACCCAAGGGCTAAATGCTACTTTGACTACCAGATGGTGTCTGGATCAAGATGATAACCCCATTGAGCTCTGTTCAAATTGTCAGGGCAGAGTAAGAATTTTATTGAGTGCTAGTGAAGTGAAGCTATCAAGTTACAGGACTACTAGAAGGGATGAAATGTATGGATATCCTGATTTTAGAGTTGTCTTCCATTCCTCTAATTCAACATTGCTAGTAATTTCAATACATAATTATGTATAATGCAACTTTAGGTGTGAAAGAATGTGAGTAGATGTTGCCATAGTAAAAATGATTTGGACTAAAGTTCAACCTGCTCACAGACAGACCATGTTTTATCATTTCTATCCATCTACAATATCAGAGTGACATCCAGCTTCTTTGATGTCAATATTTAATTAGCAGAAGTGGCAAATTTTATTACATAGGGTTTTATTTAAGCCAACACAGTAATGTGGCAGTATCATGGACCTATCTGGAGGACTTGTTCTGACACTGATTGAATCATGGTCCATTAATGCCACTTCTAGCAAACCTGAAGCTAGTCTACAGTAAAAGAAACCGTGATGTAATCTGTGCTGGGCTTTAATGGCTATCTCAGATCAAGACAGATGATCAATATAGAAAACTGAGTTGTTAAAAAAAATCAGTACCAACTGGGCTTGTGATGGTCTTTTCTGATGTCTTCAGTCTCAATATTTATGGAATATGAGTATATATTAGTTCCTAGCTATTTATTTTCATTTGATAAAAATGAAATCATAAGTATAAGCCAGAAGTGCCAACCTATTAAAGACAAACCCCAAGTAGGCACAAATCTTAATAATCTTTCTTGTCTAGTTTAACTGTTGAGCTATTTCTAAAAAAGACACAGAACTTAAAAACGTCGTTCATCTGAAATAGATGTTTTCGTCCTTCACTGTAGGTCAGAGATACACACTGGGTCACTTGGACGAATCTATTCGGAAATCTAATATAGAAAGACTGGCCAAGCAGTGGCCATGGGAGTTAAGCCCTGAAGTCTACATTGGGTCCATGTAACACACAAAGGGAGCCAGAATCTTAGCTAGGAACTTAATTTCAGTGTTGATAAAGAAATTATGAAAGCAAACACCTCACTTCTTAATTTAGCTGGCTTTTGCAGATCAAACAGCATATGCGAGTTTCAAAAATAGTTAGCAGTTCCTCAGTTGAGTTTTTGTTAAGCTGGATTCAACTCTGGGTATGAAAGTTGCAAAAAGAGGAATGGGATATTTGAATAGTGCTTTCTGTTCTTTATCTTGCTTTTTTGTTACTGAGGCAGTTCCTTAAATGCAGATCCCATTTTTAGCCCTGCTATTTAATATTATCCCTTTTGGCTTTATTTCAGTTTGTTTCTAGAGGTTTCCTTTAGCTAGGCAAAAGAGTGCATATCTATCATGTTTGTCATTTTGGTCAATAGGCTATCCATTATAAACATTCTTTAAGGCTATTACTCCTGAGTAGGTAACCAAGCTTTGGCTACCAAAACAAAGCCCCTTACTACAGGAGATTAAACATAATATTAGAGAGGTGCCATAAAACCATCATCATTATTATTTTGGTTATGTAGTGCTTTGGACTAAATTTAGGGGCATATGCTCTTCTCCTAATAAGATCTACACTACTCTGCAAAGTAGCCCTTTCTTCTCATTTCTCAGCTCACTCAGTAGCAAAGGGCTGCATGATGTGGCATGGTCACCCCAATATTTATATATCACCACTAATAAAGATAGCTTTCCAACTGCCTACAGATCCATGCACCTTAAAGTTAAATGTTTGTAGCCATTTTAACTTCCTAGGGATTTGCTACCATGTCCTTAAACTTTGGTGAATATATTAAAGACCCAGATATAAGCACCATCATCTAGAAACTGCTAATTATTTTTGCCTTTAAAACAAAATGGAATCCAAATGTGACCAAGAATACAGGCAGACACAAAGGCAACCGAGCTTTTGTGCACAGAATCCATACAGCATGAGTATATGAGACGCAAGAAAGAGAATTAATAGACTCATTCTGATCCCTGTTGTTTCTGGGAGACACTTTGCTGGGTGTGCCTGAGCTGATGAAAATATCATCTTGTGTCCAGAATTTTGCTTGTCCTGGCTCCTTACAGCTCCACAAGCCTGGGTCAGAAATTCATTATTGCCTCCTTCCAAAAACATCTACCTTGACCATATCCACTGCCAACATGCCCTTCCCCACCTATACAGGGAACAGCACCCATCTCACTGTGAGGGGATGTTGATTAGGCCACAACCAGGCAGGCTGGAGAAGGGAGGTTGCAGGACCTGCTGCGGCTATGGGTGACCACATCCCATCTTCCCATCTCCCAAAGAGAACTGGGCATGGGGTAAACCTGAGGTGCTTCAAGTCTGCATTCCATAGTCCTGAAATTCTTGGGCGACATTGTACCTTTTCTTCATTGCTGATGTTTCGGGTGGAAGTTCTCCAGGTGATGGAGGGGATGGGATCTCCTGAGGCTTCACAGGTCAGAGTGACTTGTTCCTCTAGCTCCATGGCTGTCTGATTCTCTACATAGGTGATTTTGGGTTTTGCTGAAAAGAAAAAAAAAATCATTTTGATGAGTTTATCTGGTTATTTAGCTCTTGGGATTTAAGTGATAGCATGCAACCATTTTAAAAGTTTTCTTATTTACTAAATGTAAGTCTCAATTCTAGATATAGCAGGAGACACAGAACTGCACCCCCAATGGTTCTGGCAACATTGAAATGATAGTCATAGACACATCCTCTGGAATAGTACAGACAGTAGGGTGCTTGAGGCCTGCTGCAGAAGAATGCTACCCTGGCTCAAGTCTTCACATGGAGATGGCTTTGGGGCTGGGACATGAGGTTTCCATCATATCTGGGTGGAATGGAGTCATTCTAAGCCCAGAAAACTTCTTGAAGGAAAGCAAAGGTGCAAAAGGAAAGGGAGAAGGAGGTAGAAAAGGAGGTGTAAGTAGGAAAGAAAATGATAGTTAGCTAGCTAGCTAGCTAGACAGACAGACAGATAGATAGGTGTTTCATGGAATAAGAAGACAATGTCCAGCAGTTGGTATTTTACCCACAAGTCACTGAGACCCATGGCTGGAGTTTCATCAAAGTCATGGAGTGGTAACTGAACCCCAAGAAGATTAATCTAAGGGGATTCTAGAGTGGAGAAACCTCGAGGAGAAGCCATTTTAGAAGCACCAGGCCCATGCTGTAGGAAAGGAAGGGGAGGAACTGAGCTGAGTTCATTTTCCAAATGTTTGGAGTAATGCAAGGAACACATGTAGTACAAGGCTGAATTAAATGTGAAAACATTAGAGAAAATTGAATTTTCCTAATTTAAAACAATTATACTCAGAAATTGCTGCACATTCCACTGAAGAGAAAAGATAAGGCTGTACGAACAACTTATTTCACTACTAGAGAGAAAGGCAAGGCAAGAGAGACACAAAGCCAGAGTGACAGGTGGCTTTGGAAATCACTACATTTATTTTATATTTAAATTCATAGTCACTGCAAGTCAGCTAAGAAAATATGGCCTGAGGACATACGAATTCAAGTCCTCCATGTTGCTTCAACAAACAAAATCTGTGACAAATGGTCTACATTCAGATAAAATCACCTGAATGGCTCAAGTGGCTTCCCAAAGTTACCGCAAGACACTTAGCAAATTATTTTGTCATGCTGGCACACACACATATGTTAATCCAGCATGGCAAAATGATGCTGAGACAATGATTCCATCAGCTCTGGATGAAGCTTTCTGTAGGAAAATTTTATGACTTACCTTGATAAAGATGCCTTGTAAGAGGTCACAACTTAAACCATATGGAATTAAGCTTTACTACTATCAAATTACAAGTTTTAGAGGGTAAGATAAAGCGAAGGCAAAATATGAGTTGACTCTCTAGGCTATTAAAGTGACCAGATGAAGAGGAATGGGAAAACGGACTTAAAAACGAAAACAAAACAGATTCTTTCAAAAATGATTTGGGGGCTGGAGCTAGCCAGATGGCTGAATTTCTGGAAACTGTAATTTTGAGTCTGAGATTTAGACAGTCTTATGGACCCTTTCATGGCCCTCAGCACCTTGTCCCCTCAGTGAAAGAGTAACAGAGGAAGATCTGGTGCCACCTATTAACATTTGGTTTATGTGTTCCTGTCTCCTAGATGCCTACAAAGACTATCTTGTACAGGCATTTGGAAAGGGGGCTACATTCTTCTACAGTTTTATTGAACACAGTGGTGTCCGGTTTTTGTTTGTTTCTACGGGGTCTCACTACACAGTTCTGAGTAGCCTATTAAGTTGCTTTGAGACCAACAGTGGCCTCAAATTCACAAAGATCCACTTGCCTCTGCCTTGCAAAGTGCTGAGAATAAAAACAGGTGTTCCCAACACACAATTTAAAAAGACAAATTTTGATAACAAAGAGAGCTTTGATAGGCGTGATTTAGTCTCTCTCCCTGGAAGCAGCACAATTGTCAACACTAGAGGAAGGCGGTGAATGCCTTGAGACATCACAGGTGTACAGGTCTGATTATGAAATGCCTTCACAAGCTCATACCTTTGAACATTTGTCCCTTGCTGCTTGGAAAGGTTATGACACTTTTAGGAGGTAGAACCTTGCTGAAGGAAGTACACCACTCAGTGTAGGCTTTGAGGTCTCATAGCCTGGCCCCACTTCCTGCTTCCTGTCTGCTTCTTGTGTGTAGATGAAATATGATCTCTCTGCTTCCTGTCTATTAGGAAGGCCTCCTGCTCCTGATGTCATGCTTTCCAACTGTGATGGGCTGTGTCTCCTTTGGAACTGTAAACCAAAATAAGCCCTTTTCTTTTCGAAATTACTTTTTTTTTTTTGGTATGAGGATTCTATCTAACGAACTGAAAAAAACTCCAATAAAGACTTTCTAGATAATAATTACATGGAGACAGAAAACACTATTGGACAAATAGGAACATATATGCAGAGCATCTTTTGCTTGTAAAAGACTACCTCCTTCTACATGCTAGCACCAAGGGGGAATTTCTCCAAGTTTCATCTTTCCCATAGTGCCTCGTTTCAGTTTAAGCTCTCATCAGCCCCTGGAGTTTACACGCTTCTGTTATCTCTCTGCTTCCCTGAGACCTAGTGCTTCCAGTGGCTGCATTTCTTCTTGTATGAGCTATTTTTCAGTGGCTGTAATAAAACCCCATGACTAAGACAATTAATAGAAGAAAGTGTTTGTTTTGAACCATAACAGTAGGAGCAAAAAACTGAGAGCTCACATCTTTAAGCTAAGCAGAGAGAGCCAAATGGAAGCAATACTTCCATTTGGGAAGATATACTTCCAAATCCTGCCCCCAGTGACTTACTTCCAACAGCAGGAACATACTTTCTAAACTTCCCCAAACAGTGCCACCAACTATGGGCCAAGTGTTCAAATGCCTGAGCCCATGGGGAACAGTTTTCATTCAAACCACTACCTGTGACTAGTCCACAGTTCTTCAGTTTGCCACTCGGCAACAGCCTAGCCCCATCCTGCCAAGACTCTGTGAGTCTTATCCAAGGAGAACCCTCCTTCAGCCCTTTGGTTGTCTCTCACTGTCTTTTGCCATCATTCACAAGAGCTGTTTAGTTACAGGAGTCAGGGAAGCAAGATTTCTGCCTCCCACTGCACATGCCTCAGCTCATGGCACCGCAAGATCTCAAGATCATTAGCACAGGCTTTACAATATCTGCAGAGGCAAAAATATGTTTTCAGAAGGACCCACAAAGAACAGTGATGGAACCTCAGAGCCAAGGTAGAATCCATCTTAAAGAAAGGAGCCCTGGGCTCTTTCAGCCCTAGCTCTAACTAGGGCTCTGTATCCATAGCAGGTCCCTATCACAGGGTGCCATTCAGTTATAATCACAACAGTTTCTGCTCCAGTCATGTTCTTTGTATACTGACTGCCACCCTTTCTGAAGCCATCAGAGGTCTCATCTCTTCTTTGCTACCCAAGGTGTAGGCCTCTTTCCTCTTCAACATCATGAAGCTTTGCTACTGCTGAGTAAACCTTCTCAGTCCACCTCAGGGATGACCCATGGCAGCAATCTAGAAGGGAAAGGCTAGATAGTGAAGAAGATTCCCTAACAATCTGTCTCCCAACCACCAAAGTTCTTCAGGCTCTCTCACTTCATAATAGATGTTTCAACCAATGGAGACCAACAAAAGGAGGAGGGTACGGAGGATTAGATGGTGGAAAGGAGAGAGAACCGAGAGAGGCAGGAGCTCAAAAAAGCCAGGTGAGCTCTCTTTGTGGCATTCTGGAGGAGGCTGATCCTGAATTTGATATACCTGCTACAGGTCCATGATTTCCTTGTGCTGTCCTTAAGAGCCCAGCCACCTGTGCTCTGCCTGCCCCACTGTGCTGTCTCGAGAACACTCTAGCGGTCTTGGGAAAGAAATGGTGTGTGTGTGTGTGTGTGTGTGTGTGTGTGTGTGTGTGTGTGATATGAAGATACACAGAAGTATAGGGACGTAGGATATATGTGTTCACTCAGGATAAAGATTGGGAAGGCATATCCTGTCTTACATGTTTCTTTATCCTAATTTCTCTTTTCCTTACCACTTCCTCTGGGCCTTACCCATTCTGCTCACTCTCCCATGGCCCCACTTAACTCCTCATTTACTCATTACTGTCCTTCCTGCCTGAGTCAGTCATTAGCACCAAAGGGGCCTGGGAGAGGAACAAGAACTGTACTCATCTGACCCTGCTAGAGCTGAGTATGTTCCACAGAGAAGCTTCTCAAGTGCTAGATTATGATCCTACGAAGTTGCACAATTGCAAAGCAGAGATCACAAAAAGTTTGGCAACAGTAAAATATTTCTGGACATGAAAAGACCATGAATTAATTCAAAATCAAATGCGTAACAAATCTGAGTTGCTTGTGGCAGTGTTTGCCCATGTCACACTGTGTGACTTCACTGCAGCCTGGGTTCTGGAGGCTCAGCATGTATATGCCGTCCACCACACAACACCAACAAACACTGGCTGCAAAGCCTCGGCTCGGATTCAAGACTATTGTATGTTATGAATTGTAGTGTTTTTACTACACATGCAAAGTTTTCTGCTCTTACAGAAACATAATGGCTTAATTATGTAAAACAACAACTTCAAATATTTTCCTACCCCATTCCTCAGTATGTAAGTACCAAATTAGTGTGTCTTTGGATAGTATTGTGTCAGAATGTGTGATTTTAAAAATTGCTATTTGAGTTGCTGACTTGAGTTTCACAGAAAAATTATTCAATGGGTTTTGGCTTGGGATTGGAGACAGAATTTCCAACAATTTCTGAAATGGTCCTAAACAAATTTCTGCCATTTTATACTGTGTATTTATGCAAAGTGGTGTTCTCAGCCTTGATGATTACAAAACAAAAACATCAAGAACACTGAAGACAGTCTGTGTCCTGTAATAACAAATATTCAGCCAAGATTTAATTCTTTATTAAATCAACAAGCAAGCCCAACTCATTGGTATGCAGTTATGCTTTCAGTTTTTAATAAGTGCAAAATCATATGTATACCAAAACCATAATTTTGAAATAAGACTGTTTAAAAATTTCTCAGGTAAACAAAAGGAGTTACAAGTGTAAAACATCTAGAGAACCCATGAGCAACATAGTGGTCGAGAGTCAGCACAACATCTCTCATATTCCTATCCATTCCCTAGGCCTTGGACAGTTAGCATAGATGCCAACTGGCTGCATGGAGATGTAGCCCCCTCTGCTATCCCAGGATATGGACTGAGAAGTCAATCTTGTATCTCCTTGTAAGGAGCACCTGAGCTTCCTGTGGCATTTGCAAAATAGGAGCAATAACTGGGCTACCTCAAAGGGCCATGGTGAGGATTGAAAAGGCTGATTTGAGGCTATGTGGCATGGCATGGGATAAATGTACCTTCTGCATTCTGGGTATCATTGTTATTATCACTTGATAGGGACAATTCTTTAAATGTTTCCCAGAGACAAGTGAGGCTAACGGGGTCCCAGGATCATCTCCTATTGCATGGGTCATGCTTCAGTCAAATGCACTCATGGCTATTCCTTCAATTATTCAGCTGCTCCTGCCAACTGTCCTAGGTGCTAAAGGCATACGTGTGAGCCAGACAGGCAGCGTCCCTGTCCACAGCAGCTCACATGCAACACTCTGCATTTTCCTCTATTCTGCCTAGGGCAAGTAATGCCTGAAGCACTTGTCCCACCATTCTACATTTCAAGCAGTGCATCATTTTGATGACTAACCGATGCCAGACAGGAAAGAAAATCTTTCCTATAAAACACCATCATGCTGTTGCTATGGAGTCATTATAGGGGGCTGTCATTTAAAATGTCAGTGTTGGACATCTACACATGACTGAGAATCTACTGATGGGAACAGACTCCATGAGATTTTATTTTAAACTTGGCAATGGCCAGGTTCACAGCAAACACTCAAATGGGTAATTAGGATCAACACTATCTATTTTCTTTTGTTTGTTTATCTCTATCTTTGTGTTCTCAGGGTCCAATTCTACTTATCTCTCTAGCCACTGTATCTAGGTGGAAAGGTTCTCAATATTTCTTAAATGAAGGGATAAATTAACAATCACATCTGCCCATCTCTATAATCTAGAAAACACAATGATGTCGATTGGGGAGACTAATCTGAAGTAGAGAGAAAACAGCATCAATAATGGCTCTTTATAGGCTAGGAAGACAGCTCATTCAGTAAAGTGTGTGCTTTTCAAACATGAGGATCTTAGTCTAAACCTCGGACCCACATTAAAAAAAAATGGTTTAGCTGGCCATACTTGTAATTCCAGCAGTTGGGGAGGTGAAAACAGACAGATCCTTGGAGCTTGCTGCTAGCTAGCATAAGTATTTTAGCAAGCACCAGCTCAAAGAGACCCCCATCTTCCCAAACAAGGGGTTGACGCCTGAGGAATCACCACCAAGTTTGACCATTGGTTTGCATGCTCATGGACATACATGTGCAGCTGCACACATATACACACAAACATGCACGCGCACACATGCACATATGCATGTTTCTCATGAAATTTAGTGTTTCTTCTCATGACGTGTTTGCAGACCCAGCTGTGGTCAGTGAACAGAGGATCTGGGCCGTTGGCATAAAAGCACCTGATTTTCATCAGTTTGTTTACATACCGTTCTCCCTCAGAGTAAACCAGCAGGTCCCAACCTTGGCTCCTCGGTGTACATTTTAGCAGCTGAGAGGGACAGGTACCAGAGAGGTCTCTCCAGCCTCAAGCTAACCAGCATAGTTTACAATGCAGCAGTTTAACTGTGTCTTTTAGACAAATAAACAGAGATCTTTGGGAGCCACGAGGGTGCATATTTCTTCGCGATAAATCCCCCTTTGCGCAAGCAAGCTAAAAATGCATTTCAGTTCTGAAATGCCTGGAAGTTTGGTGAATTTACAAAGAAAAAAATGAGTAGAGTCGGGAAAGCTTTTCCTGTGACTTTTCCATGACAGTGGCACACAGGCCAGTAGAGGAGGCAGAAAAGGTAAGGCAACCAGCCAGGCACGGATACTTACTAAGGGATCGTGAGGTGAGTCTGGAGCTGTATAGAGGATCAGGGATAAAGCAATGTATAAGACAGCCATTATTCCCCCAATATACTTTGAATGCTGATAGAGACTGGAGATAAGCAATCCCCCAAACAAACTTGTCAAGAGGGTTAGTTCAGGAACTTTCAGGTGCACAGAGAAGACAATGAGTCCTGAAGGGTGCAGTAGGAAGGTAGCCTGGATAGGGAGAGGCAACAGCAGACTGGTGAAGAAAGGGTTAATGGGGAGGATGTGCTAGAGCTGAAGTCTGAGTCATGACAAGAAGAAGCTCAGAGTAGACCCTTCCAGGTCTTTCTATCTCCCCCTTCTTTCATAAGATTCCCTGCACTCTGCCTGAAGTTTGGCTCTTACTCTCAGCATCTGCTTTAACACCCTACTAGGTAGAGTCTTTCAGAGGCCCTCTGTGGTAGGCTCTTGTCTTGTTCCTTGTTTTCACCTTCTTCTGCTGTCTATCCTGTTTGCCTTTCCGAATGAGGATTGAGCATCTTACCCAGGGTCCTCCTTCTTGCTTAGCTTCTTTAGGTGCATAGAGTTTAGTATGCAAGGAGAACAACTAAACTAAAATATCTGAGCCCAGGGGTCTTTTATGAGACTTATACTCCAACCAAAGACCATTCATGGAGATAACCTAGAACTCCTGCACAAAAGTAACCTGTGGCAGCTCAGTCTCCACATGGGCTCCCTAGTAAGGGGAACAGGAGCTGTCTCTGACATGACCTCAGTGGCTGGCTCTTTGATCACCTCCCCCTGAGGGGAGGGCAACCTTACCAGGCCACAGAGAGGAATACTATGAAAGACAGTCCTGATGAAACCTGATAGACTAGGGTCAGATGGAAGGGTAGGTGGTCCTCTCCTATCAGTGGACTGGGAAAGGGGGTTGGGAGGCGATTAGGGAGAGAGGGCGGGACTCCAGAGGGAGGGTGGGATTTGGAAGGGATGAGGGTTGGGGCTACAACTGGGATACAAAGTGAATAAATTATAATAAATACAAAACTTATATAAAAAAGAAAAAATGACAGTTTGCTCAGAATGGAACAACTTAAATGTTTTTTTAAATAATCAGGCATGAAAACACATACCTCTAATACAAGACTTTTGGATAAAGACAGAAAGGTGGGTAGAGATAAGTTTACCTCTCTCCACCCTTGTGGCCTTTCCCTAGTATCTGAAAGTCAGTATCGAGGATGTTCTAGAATGTACAAGCTATAAAGTTGTAAATCAGAAACAAACAAACATAAAAAGAAGCTCAGAGCAGGCCTATCTTAGGATATGATAGTCCTGGCAGAATAGCCTCAAAAGCAATGTCTCTAAGATAGGGAATTAGCTTTGAGGCAGAGACACAAAGGAGGCTGGCATTGTTGGAGAGCCTTCTCCATGGGGCATGGGAAGGAAAATCTGGGGCTAGAGTACAAGGCAGGAGTAAGTTGGGCCATGGGATTAGTCTGACATTTACTTTATTTGCAACAAGGGTCTTAAAAAGAGGACTGGCATGGAGGGCATTCTGGACACCATGAGTAGACTGAGGGGAGCCAAGGTGGGGAACAGGGACACCAGCTTGGAGGTTGTGTGTTCTTGAAGAGGGCTGACTGGCTTCTTGGACTGAGGGTGAGGTGTCAGAGCAGACAGTAAATGGTTGCCTCATGGATGCATGCCATGGCAGTGTGGGCATGCCTTTCTGATAGACAAAATGTGCTGAGTTGGAGGAATTGTGGCAGAACAGAGGCCCTGACCCACACAACACTATACCTACCAAAGACCTTGAGGTGGATGGAGGCGTCCTGCTCACCAGCCTTGTTCTCAGCAATGCAGACATACTCAGCCTCGTCGTTTTTGTCCACATTTCTGATGGTCAGTTCAGAACTGTCGTCACTGAAGACGTGCTTCTCATCATCTTCCTCCTCATTTTCTATGGGTTCCCCATCCCTGCAGTGTGGAAATGTGAAGGGTAATGATTCTGAGCATGGGGTAAAGAGGTTAATTTCTGGTAAGTTTCCACAGAATGCAGACTGTGATGATGGGACAGGCTCAGTCTATATGAAAGGGAAAGACTTCTGAGTAGCATTTCCTATTATATGCTTTCTATGCCTCTCCCCAATCTTTTGAGTCTGTGCAAAGACTATCCATAGCACTCAGAAAAAATTCATAGAACCAGCACCACAAGCTACCCCTACCCCCATAAGACTGAAAATGAAAGACTAATCAAAGACCCTGAGGAAGAGAACTTCCCAGAAAAGAACCATTCCTGATACTTTAGGAAGCCCATATTCATGCCACAGAAAAGCCCACAGGGAGTGAGTTCTAAAGGTCCCCTTCTTCTCTCCCTCATGACACAAGGCATAAGCCAGTTTCTTACTTTGTCCAGCTCATGGTGGGCTCTGGGAAACCATCAGCATCACACACCAAGGTGACAGACTGGCCCAGGTTGGCAGTGGCGTTCACGATGCTTTGTCTGGCCTGCACAGTGGGTGGTACTGAAGGAAAGAAGGATGTCAGAGGTAGTTGTACAGAACTTAAAATAATCTGGTGGCCCCAAGAAGAGGCATTTGGGGTCCTGCAGGTCACAGTGTCACCACCTGAGGGTTAAGAGTCCTGGACATCTACAATGTTAGTATAAATGATTTAAAGGCACATGGCATTCTAAATAATTAATGTAAACTGAACAAAAAAATTGCCCACAAACGTGCATTATCATTTTTAAGAGTTCAGCCCCTATATTGCATCTTAACTCATATTCATGTGGTGTTTTATTTACAGTGGCTATTTGTTGTGATGTATTTTCTCAATCAATAGACACCACATAACTGCGAGGGTTGGTGAGACTTGATGTTAAAAGGAGGCTGTGTTTTCCAGGCTGGCAAAGTTAGAAAATGCAATGCCATGGTCAGGTTGGTATGCTTCCGAAGGACACCAGCTCAGCAGAGTGACATTTCTCTGCAACTGTCATAAACAACTTTGTGCACGAAGTGCTTCCACGGAAGGAATGAGAGCAGGAGAGTTTGGCAAGAAAACACATATCAATAACCAAAACAATTCAAATGTGATTTACTTATTTTCTTAGCACTGACATTATAATTTCCTGTAAACATTTTGCAAATGTCAGATCGATGCTAAGGGTGTGTTTATTTGACACTGCAAATTAAGATTAATAAGCCCACAGACCATGGATGCTGACTATTCTGAGACCTGAATTGATTGCAGTATTTTCTCTGCCCATCAAACCAAGGGAACTAACTTCCCAATGATGGTAACATCAAGGGCACTGGGGATGAAGGAGGATTTATTAGTAGAACGGAGAGTTTTTAGTCCTGCTAGACAACGGAGGGCACTTAATATGTACAATTGAGAGGCGACACCAAAGACTAGTGAAGTAATGAGAAAATGTCCCCCTCCTGGAGGCTATGATGGTGAAGAAGAGGTTCTCCTCAGATGCAGGAATGACCCAGAATAGGTCGACTCCCAAGAGAACTGGAAGAGACAAAACCCAGGTTGTAGCAACAGAGAGAACAGGAAGACAGTCAGATCTCCTCACCATTCACAATGACCTGAATGTCCTTGAAGTTGATCTCCCCCCGGGCCAGAATCCTGCCCTCACAGCGGTAAGTGCCCTCATCTGTTTTCTTGATGCCCCGGATCTGCAGGTAGTTGTTGGACAGGACGATGAATCGGACTGGAAGAGACGAGAGGCAGATTCGCCCAAGGTCAGTCCGAGAGCTCCACAGTCAGGCAAGTTAGCAGAGCCTCCTGCTCCTGCCGTTTATTGGTTTTGTGTTTGTTATTTTTGAGACAGAGTTTCACAATGTAGTCCATTCTGGCCTGGAACTCACTATGAAGCCCATGTTTGCCCCAAACATGCAACCATTTCCCTGTATCACCATCTCCATGCTGGAGTTAGAGACACATGACCCAACCTCATCTTTCCTCCTATCATCAGTGTTATGAGGTTCCGTAATGAGAAAAGACCCTGGCCCTGAAATAAAGATGAGACCCAGTCTACTAGGGATGATGTGTCTTTTGCTTTGGAGAGACAACCAGGTGCTTGAACACACTAGTTACAGATACACATCTGTTTACCACCCAGAAATTACATGTGGGCTCTGGGCCCCTGAATCTGTGTTTGGATGAAATGCCTCAGGGACTGGGTAGGGGTGGAAACCTAGGGTACCTGGTGGCTCATAGGAGCTCAGGTCTTACCATCTTTTTTCAGGATAACGTCTCGGCCCTTGTGTTTCCAGATGATAGTTGGGGGCAGGGAGCTGACTACATCACACACGATCACAGCATCTTCGCCTTCCTTAAACTCCTGTGGGGTTGGTGCATTCTTGAACATGAGCTTCTCTGAAAGACATCAGGAGGAATAGGATGAGGAAAAAAGATACCTTTTCACTAGAACTGTGCTGCCCGGATTTCAATCCCAGGACAGTTTTTACTCATAATTCAGCAGCATAAGAGAGGCTCCTGCTCAGCACTTGGTCTTTGATTGAGAAGGGTCTCTAGAGGGGAATGGGGCCCCTGCTGTAGAGACGACGCACACAGACATAGTGATGAGTGCCACATCTACCTTACTATGACAGTAAGGGCCATTGGTTATTTTTGGCCTCCCATGCTGACCCCACCCAATTTTCTTGCAGCAGAGAGAATTCTGAAGAGTGAGAGCCAGCTTCATGGCAATAAATGCTATGGCAGTTAGAAGGCAATGAGATTGCCAAGTCAAGGCCACCTTTCAGGGGCAATGGGAACTCGGAGCAGCATCAAGTGTTCACATATAATGCTCCATCTCATTAGGTCAGTGTGCTATATCACCAACAAGGGTAGTGGGATAAGAAGGAAAAACCTGAACTGTATGTCTGTCATTGTCACATAGACGGCATGGAGAAACTGACAATAGCCCTCTGGGAACTGTGTGGCTTGTTGACAATGGAGGATAGTGAGAATATAGCGACAATTGGTAGAAACCAGCCTTATGAGTTCTGGGCTGATCATGGACCATTTGAGAATATATCAGATCTCTTAGCAACTCAGGGACAGAAAAGGAACCACCAGGCTTTTACTGGTCCTCCTGTTGCCACCTCTCTGACTTTGCTACCCACATATGTACCTTTCTAACAAAGGTGGGAATGGAAAGTACATATGAAGGCTCTTACGGAAGATCTTCACGTTGACAGTGGCCTCCGACTGGGTGCCGTCCTCTGCAGTTACCACACACTTGTAAATGCCGGCATCATCAATATTGGCATTATAGATGGTGAGTGTCGAGGAGTCATCATCATTCCACACCACTGAGATCCGCTGCTGATTTGGGTTCAGCTTTTCCCCATTCGGGGAGTACCAGGAGATGTCCTTATCTTTGGCATCTCCTGCCACTAAGGTGAAAGAGATTATTTTCAGAGCATAGAAAATGAGAGGATTAAGCCCTTCCAAAGTGTCAATGGCTACCTACTAAGAGCTCCTGGGTGGCAAAGACTGGAAGGCTGGAAAGGGATCTCTATCATGAAACATTTTGCCTCTCTGCTATTTGTTTAATTATATACATCACATCTCTTAGAGCTGAAAGAACTCACCAGCTGCCTGTGCCTATAGCAGTTTCTTAGTAGTCATGTTTTTGGGAGAGAAACAATATTTGCTGTAAACCCACTGTGCTCCAGACACTAAGCTAGGAACGAATGTGCATTATGCAACGGAAAATAAAGGAGTCCATTTATCTGAGCCCTGATCTCCAGAACCTAGTTGACATGGACCTAGTTGACATAATGAGGATGCAAAGGAGACTTGTCACCTTCTGAGTTGAAGATTAGAGAACCTGGGTAATCTAAGCGCTAAGATTTCAGCCATCTTGACTGTAGCAACTGTGTTCAAACACGTATGAATGACATTCTGACACCTGTCAATTGCCCCGTAATTCCCTTCATGTTCCAAGGAGACAGAACATCTGTGCTGTCTCCTTTCTGTGGGCACTTGTGAGAGGCACTGCTATTGCTCAGCTGCCTAGGGGCCAGGCTGGGTCAGAGTGAATGGCTCTTCAATCTAACCATCCTTCTTCATCTTGCTACCTGTATGGGGGCACCAGCCTGAACTGCCTAGCCCCATGCAGATGCTTGGTATGGAGATGTAGTCTTCCTTTTGGGGCCCATCAAGTTTTCAATAAATATCCCGATTTGCAAACTGTGCTGCAGGCACTAAGGCTGTACCTTTACATCACTGAAACTGCTGTAATGACGTCATAGCTGGGGCAAATGTACCCATCAGCCTCAGCCCTATCATCAGATGCAAATCATGGTGGCAGTTAAAGCTCCTTTCCAACCCAAAGTGGCTTGTGAAATGCCATAGTGTTCACCTGGCTGAGTTCATGCATGTTTCTATTACATTCCAAATCCCAGGTCTGCCATCTACAAACACCTTGAAGCCCATTCCTCCTTTTCTTCCAGCACAGGATGGTTCCATCTTAATATCAGGGGTATTTTTCTCAAGGAAGCAGTAAGAACACCAGCTATGGTGCATCCCAGAGCTGTGCACATGTGTGGCAGTGGTAGAAAAGGATGCTTTTGGTATTTGGAGCAGCTCCTGGAAAGCCAACATAGGTGGCTTCACAGCAACTGCTACCTGTAGTCAATGCAACTGCAAAACCTTGGATTTCAAAGCCTGAGTTATTCCAAGAAGTGGGCCTTAGCCTGACCTATAGAGGTGTTCTTTCTATGCTCATGCTGTATTCCAGACTGTGCCTTTGGACAAGATACAAGGCCTGAGATGATTCTCTCCCTGGGATGTGTGATGATTTTCCTACAAAGCCCTTTGAGGTGATCTGGTGTCAAGCAGAAATAGGGATGGCATGTGATGTGAAGGAAAGTCTCTGGGAATAGTTTGGGATGGTTTCACTGCTGACCAAGCGGTGAACACTGGCCAGAATTCTACGTTTGTTACTCTCAGCTTCTGCTCTGAGCAACAGATTTTGGAGGCAAGCTTTGGGATGCAATGGGACCCAGGACACTTGCCTTGACACAGGAAGAATTTGGACTCTCCAACGCTGATTTCTCCTTGGCTGGGAACAATATCCACCTGAAGGGAAACTGGAAAAAAGAAGTCTAGTTCAGACACACCTTTAAAAATTTGAAATCAAATGCCAGAGTCTTCATTCCGAAACAGGATTTTCAAGCTCAGTTTTAGAAAGATGAGGTTTATTTGGCTTCTGAGAACTTGCTACTATTAAAACGACTTTACAGTGTAGCCAGAAGGAGACACAGCCTAGACTGCTAGTATGCAGAACTATTGTTATCTGCTGTCAGAGTGGAAGGGTCCTCCTGGGTGACTGGCTAAACAACTGTGCTTTCTATTCACGGAAAGAGCTGGCTAGCCAGTCCTTTAGGTGTCAGTCTGCAGCGTAAGAGTGGGGAGCCTGTCATCTCAGAACCATGCACAGGGATAGCTTAAACATTCCGTATACTGCCATGCTTGATCACTGCGAATCAGACCCTTTCTAAAGCAGGGGTGCCAATGAGAGTCCACCTTTCCCTACAATGTATAACCAGCACGCCTATCTTGAGCTAGAAACCACATCAGCACACCAATCAGTCCGCCCCGCTTCTGAAATCCCACAGCCTGTGCTTTGTGGAATTCTTTGCATCCCTTGGCTACTTTCCCTGAATTTTTATTTGAATACCCATACGCCCAGTCTTCCCATGGCACTGATAAGAAAAAAAAAATACACAACACCAGATCTCATCGATGCCTGCTTCACTCTGCTTCCCGTTTATCTCCTTAGAGCAGATAACGGCTGTTCATGAAAATACAGTTTTAGGAAAGCAAAACAGAACGCTTTATTCATTTGAAGTCAACTTCCTTCTGCCTCTGCTCTCTTTAAGTAAATCTGAAAGGCAAAGGCTAGTACACATTGGGTTCCATGGAGGGAGCTCCTCAGAGCCATTATAAAGTATACTCCCTCACCACCACCTCCACCCCCCCCCCCAAAAAAAAAAAGAGAAAGAAACAGGCTTGGTCTTAGAGATTCTGAGCTCTTCCTTTCAACAGCCATTTTCTGTTCACATTAGAAGAGGGAAAGCTCGTTGCCATGGTGATCGGCTTGCAGGCAGGCCTGGTGCAGCAGCTCTGAGTATGGGCTCCTGAGACAAGAGACCACAGTTGTGCTCAGCAGTATCAGGGATCAAAGGGCCTGCCTGGGGCTAGAAAGGGAGTGTATGGCGTGGGGGCGGGGTATAGGTATAGTATTAGGGGTACAGTCTTCCTAATCATGCCACCGACAGACAAAGCAGGTGCTGAGAAATCCAGGAGAGGCTGTAGAGGGAGAGGGGTGAAGTGGAGCCAGCATGGAGAAAAAAAAAATGGAAGGAGGAAAAGGGGAAGGGATGGGGGTTCAGGGTCAAGGAAGGGGCTGAGCCCTCCTCCACAGA
The DNA here is from genome assembly GCF_907164565.1 of Psammomys obesus. Classification (NCBI taxonomy): domain Eukaryota; kingdom Metazoa; phylum Chordata; class Mammalia; order Rodentia; family Muridae; genus Psammomys; species Psammomys obesus. The sequence goes on from NW_026596039.1 coordinate 11,369,375, forward strand.
TAAGAGGCTGAGCTTGGGCATACTCAAATACTGAACTGGGGGAAACAGTACAATAACCTAGGGCCTCAATCACCTCCACTATGTTATTGCCAACTAGTCTGGGATCCAGGGTTTATCCTTGAACTTGTCTTCTCGATCTTCAACCTCTCTATGCATAGACCTTGGTACATATAGCTGTCCTAGGACATGCTGCTGGCCAGGGCTGAGTCCACAGATCCAGATGCAACCAACTGGAGTTGCTTTTCCTGTGATTCTTCTCTAGCTGGATTTGGGTGGTACTCAACTTCACACTGGGACATCTGGAAAGGGTTTCAGATGTCACCATGATCTGCCTCTTCACTTTCCCAATGGGGAGGAGTGGGAAAATGATTTCCTTTACAGTCACAGGCCCTCCTGACGCTCACCTCAGCTAAGTTCACTCTCCCTTTGCAGTGCAATCTTTGTGAAGAGGAAAGATGTTTCCATTGACTGTAAGAAACCATCTGAGCATGATGAGTGACAGCCCTTAGAACTGCCATTTCTTATGGGGTTAGAAAACTCAGGGTTAAGCCCCTCTGGTATTCTGAGAGCTTGGGACCTAACAGAGAAGGCTACAAGCTAGTGCTGTGAATTCAAAGGCTAACCAGAACCTCTTTGATTGCTTTTGGTAGCTCTCGCTTCATGGGCTGGATGGTACTTTGAAGTCCGGAAGCTGTTCCTCCATGACTCACCTGAGTGATATTCCTCTGTGGAGTCTCCAAGGGCATTCTCTAACAGCAAAGTTCTCTCTGCAAAGTTCACTGCCCATATGCTGAGCATTAGCTGTTGGCTTCAACATGTGGACCCTGTTACTTCAATACCCTCACTGCTGGAGAATATTCTTATTCTGAGTGAAAAAACAGCCTTCACATATTTTTTTTTAAGTTCCTTTCAAAAAAGAACATGACTCTCAAGGGGGAGTCCAGCTGAAGAGCTTTCATATCCAAATGCGGCCAGGATCTATCTATGGACAACTGAGAGAAAGAGAAATGTGGATTTCAAAGGAATTCCCAGCTTAACGGGATCCCTCACACACATTTATCATCAGTTCTAAAAAAAGTAATCTTCCATGGAGACTGCTGGTCCTTTGCACACAAGGAGAAGAGACTGACTTTTCTCTCAAAGCACCGTTCAGGACTGGGACAGGGGAGCCTAGACACTCAGCAAACAATACTTGCATGCTTTAGACTGTGGTGGCGGATTTTCTCCTACACATGCCAAATCTTGAAATACTAGGTCTGATAATGAGAAGTGGAAACGCCGCGCTGAACTCCAAAGTCCTTGACTCCCCTGCTTGCCCCTTCCCTCCACACCTCTCTCTCTTTTTAACTTTTCATTGTTTGCAAGAAAATCTCCTGAATTGTGTCTCACTGTCCTCTAGTCGTGTGTGCAAGATAATTTCCCAGCCAGGAACAATGCACACCTTTACAGACACTTCTGCAAGCATTGCTCTCAAATCATGCGCCCTGCTTTGCTTCAGCCTTCTCTGCATAAACACTGTCATGTAAGCGGCAGATGAAGAGTCACACCCCCAAACCCAGATGTTTGGACCACGGTGGGTTTTGCTCATTGAGATAACATTGCTCAGTAATTCCCATGTTCTCATTTCCTTATGTATCCACAAAGCCTACCTGCACCCAGCCTGCACTGTTCAGTTTATAAAAGCCAGTTCATTGTTTCACCAATTTTCTAATAGTTCACAGATTAAAAAAAAAAAAAGACTGAGGGTACTGCAGAAGAGGAAACTGCAATGCAGGAAATGAAATACTTCACTCAGATGATGAGCATGTCAACGAAGAGGGGATGAATGAACATCATCCAGTTCTGATGCTCCAGCTCATATACCCCCACTTTTTAACTACTTTGAACCTCTCTCTCTCTCTCTCTCTCTCTCTCTCTGTGTGTGTGTGTGTGTCTGTGTTTGTGTGTGTTGTGTAGGCCAGAGGTCAATCTCATGTGTCATTACTCAGGAACCATCATCCACTTCAATTTTTGAGATAGCATCTCTCACTGGCCTGGAGCTCATCCAATTAGGCCAGTCTGGCAGGCCAGCAAGCCCCAAGGATCCCCCGTCTTCACTCCCCCAGCAGTACCTCACTACACCAGGTTTTCTCATATAGATCTGTGCAGAGCAAGTACTATCTCCCCAAGCTCCTCGAGTCTTTTCAAAGCATCCAGATAGTTTTATTGTAACCTGTTACTTCCTATTAGTTGTTCTTTCTCTCCAAATAATGAGTTAGATATAGTCGAGCTTTTGTGCAAAAAGATTTCAATTACCTTGCTGTCACCATGTCCCTGCAGATAATGATAATTGTCCTAGTTATTCCCATTTGACAGATGGGAGAGCAGAAACTCAAGGCCTTAATTAATGGTCAAGATTCAAACTCATGGTAAACAAAGTCCAAAGCCCCAGCTGTTTCTCTTATATTATGTGAAGTCTTGTAAGAGAATATTTTTTAAAAGATTTATTTATTTATTGTATGTATATGAACATATACTTTGTTTTCATGCATACCAGAAGAGGAAATCAGATTCTATTACAGATAGTTGGAGCCACCATTGGGTGCTGGGAATTGAAACCAGGACCTCTGGAACAGCACTCAGTGCTCTTAACCACTGAACCATCTCTCCAGCTCCCTTGTGAGTGAATATTAAAGAAGTCTTGTCCTTTGATAAACAGATGGTCTACCTCCCCTTGTCTCATGTAAAGAAGCCTGAGGGAGAGTGCTTGGTTTTAAAATGTATTTGTCCTTTTTAGTGTCTTTTTTTTCTTTTTAGTTTATGAATGTTCTGGAAACAATGCTTTTTCTTTTAGGTGTAGGCAGATATTTTATAACTCCCAGCTTCCTAGCAAAAGCAGGCTATAAAGCCATGATTACTGAAGAAAAGCGAATGAAAATTTCAGTTCATGAGAGCTGCTAGGGTGCTTATTGGTAGAAGCAGGATCTTATTAGGTAAAGCGACAGTGAAGAATCATTCTGATTTCCAAAAGAGTTCATAGATTTCACTTAAATCAACTTCTCGAAGTGGTTTGATTTTTACTAGTTTTCTTTTCAGATTCTAATGTGTTTTTGAGGAGCTTCAGGTAGAAAGTGAACCCAGTGGTCTCTAAAGCCACTTGGACATACTGCCATGTTGGAGGGTATGAAAAAGGTTATTGGCCACAGAAAAGATGAGGTCGCATCTGTTTGTGGATCCAGGGCCAAAGTGGGCACTGCTTTGGAAGATGTCATATGATTAATCAACCTAAGATGGGCAGACTACCAAGGACTGCTCTGCTTACTGGCGATCCATGAAATGGAGATACTGAGAGGGAGACATTTTTTAGAACCTATTTAACAATGAAGAAGGTGTTGAGTTGTAGCTTTTATGGTTATTTGTTACTTATTGTTTTTTAGAAATCAGCCTATGTGTTGCTGTATGTAATCACCTCAGTGGAGAGATGCAGTTCTGTTTTGCTGAGTATAACTGTGAGACTTTTTATGTGAGCAAGCACAGTCACCGTGTTTTCAGCCTCAGACAGCTAGGAGTATAGGAACTGAGGCATCCCTACTGATAGTGATGGTGTGCTCTCACTGCTCAGCATGAAACTCAAAGAAAGCAAAGCTAGCTAGTGCGCTAGTCATGTGAGTGCTTCCAGCCCAGGCTCAGTCCATCTACTGGAGTGTGAATCTCAGTTTCACCTCGTATTAGCTGTGTGATCACACGTAAGTTGTTTAACCCCTCAATGCCTCCTCATCAAAACACAGAAAATAAAACTACCAATGGCTTTGGAAACATTATGTGAATTGATATATAAAACCACATATTAAGCTCCCAATACTTGTATATTCTGTGCAGAACATCTAGGAACCACCCTTCCCAAGGAGATTATTTCAATTTGAGGGAAGTAGTGTTTTCTGTTATGGCTGAAAAATAAAATTTCCTTCCTAAATGATCTAATCTGTGGATAGGTAGTCTATTTCTGCTTTTAGCATTAACTTATTTGTTTGGAAAATTTTGAATTCAGTCAGAGCCAAAACACAATAATGGAAACAGTGAGCAGTGCTCTGGATAGATTACTTTACCTTGACCTCAGGGTTCTCTTCTACGAAAACAGAAAGACTGAAGTTATACGCTTGGAATGTCACAAGAATTAAATAGGAGCAGGTTGTAATTAAGGACTCAGGATCTGCAGTCAGGGATACAGTTTGAGTTCCAACTCTGTCACTTAGGAACAGATTTGGCTGGCAGGCAATCTGAGTCCATACTTGTCTAAATCAGCATACTGACCCAATAGACCTCCAATGGGTATTGGACTGATTTGGAAAGCTACTTTGCATAGTTACCCACACCCCTCCCCCCACACCATCTAGATTCCTCCTACAATCTCAAATAAATAAAATTCCCAATAAGGTTTGTAACAGCAGGAATGAAATGGTAGAAATTTCTTGAATACTGTCCTAGCTAACTTCTCTATTTGTCTCTCATTCTCCCTCTCCTTCTCTCTCTCTCTCTCTCTCTCTCTCTCTCTCTCTGTGTGTGTATGTGTGTGTTTACATATATCTGTATGTTCAGACACATCCACTGAGAGCTTATACAAATGTGTCTATGTGTACTAATAGAATAAGTGCGAATGTCAGATTCATGCTATTGGTAGGGTAACTTGATAGGAGTACATTTATCTAATTTCTCAGGCAGAGGGGATTAATAAATTAGTAGATGGCATGGTACTGTCATGCATATCACTCCTACAATTATGGCTTAAGCTATTGTTGGCAATAGCGGCTCAGGAAAGAATAAGGCAAACATTCAAATATCAACCACATTCAAATGCTATTTTAAAGGCACTACAAAGTACATGTTATTAAGAAATTTTGATTTCCATTTATATACAATGGCGTCAACATGAAGACTACATTCCAAGTGCCACTGGAAGCATCCGGAGAGCTTATAGCTGGCTCATAGCAGCACTGGACTTATTTAATAGCCATTTGTTCATCAAGAGACTCCAATATAATTTTTTTTGTTTAAACTCGAATATCTAGAAGTAATGTAGTTAGGTTTCCAGGTCAATGGTAATGAGTATATAACCGAACACCTCAAAACCCTCCATGTAATGTTCCCACAGGATCATGGTCCCAGACAAGCTAGAGAGTGAAGAAGTCAGCTAGTTGTGAGCATCTGAGCACAGCTAATGTGTGGAAGTAGAACCTCAGAATAGAAGAGAAGACAAAGATAGCTGTCAGGGACAGTAGACATGGCTTCATGGTTAAGCCAGTGGAATGGAGGAACTAGGATGCCTAGAGTAAAGACAGGCCACATAGGCAGGTTGCAGATATCACAGACAGATTTAAAGCAAATTCACTGGCAAGAGGCACTGGGCTTTTTATGTTTATATACTGAGCAAATTTCCAAAACGTAGCATTTTAATAAGCTTTCAAACTTGACACTGTTACCTGTTAAAAGCCATGAAACAAGTGATGCTCATTGAAAGTTCCTCCAATCTCCCCAGGTCCCATGACTCATCCCCACAGAGCAATGGAGGAAGTGACAAAGTCATCATGGCCTCAGGATTCTTCCATGTTCTACATAATCATCATTTATACCAGAAGGTTGTAACAAGGAAGAAAAATGTTGAGTATTACAACAATCATGGCTTCCAAGATTAATCACATAGATTCCACCACCCAAAATACTCTGCCCTGTGGAATGTTAGCAACAAAAATAACAGAAGCCAACCTGTCAGAGCAAGTGGTTCTATTTTTAGCATAATAAATTTCAGGAGCTGCTGTGAATGAGGCAAAACTGTCTTCTGGTTCTATTCCACAGGTCTGCATTCAACTTAGAACCTGGAGCCAAGCCCGATAATGGATATAGCCCTCTTGACCTCTGGAGTTCAATAATGCTTTAAATTCTTTGCCTCCTGAGTTTGCTGAATGAAACTATCATTTTATTAGTTCTAACTTTAAAAATAAAATTGTTCTCATTTTATTGGAAGAAGTATTATGGGACTGGGTCAATGGTTCAGTAGGCAAGCACGAGCCATACAAATTTGAGGACCTTAGTTTGGATTCCTAAAACCCATATAAAACTAGATGTGGTAGCAAGCATTCTTAATTACAGTTTCCCTATGGAGATAGGAAGTGCAGACTGGAGACGGCCCTGGAGTTTGAGAGGCATACAGCCTGATATACAGTGGCAGATAGTACGAAATCCCGTCTCAGAGCAGGGCAGAAGGTAAGGACTGACATGGGAGATTTTCCTCTGATCTCCATATACGGTCTATACTGTCATCGTATCCACATGATACCCCTCTTATCATATATATAATGTACATATGTAAACATAGATATGTACATATCATTCATACACACATACGCTATACTACATTACCCCCACACACACATCAGATACACATGCACATATGAATAAAAATTTTCAATGGCTGAAAACCATGGTTGCTGGGCCCCAAAGTACCCAGCAGCTAGAAGACATAATTAACTCCAGGTCACTTCATGTCTTGGGCTTCTGAGTACAGAGCAGGAAAAAGAATGCATAGTGGTCCATTTGTTCAGAAGTAAGAATCACAGTTTCCAGCCCCTCACTCTGACCACCAAAGCCATCTTCAACACTCAAGAGAACACTAAGCAGGAACATGAGCCACACAGACTCGAGCTACATCCACAGATTCGGCACTGGATTGGCAGAGAATCCAGCCTGCCCATCAAAAAGAGCATGTTTTCTCATCTTAAAATATCTGTAAAATGTTACTGTCTTTTGTGTTTGCGAAAGCCTCAAGCCAGAAGTGTCCTCACCGTGTCTCACCAGGGCCAGCTTCTAGTCTGGGAACGCCTTTGGGACTGGGCAGCAGCCCAGTCTCCTATAGTGCATAACAGGTGAGGGCAAGAATGTTCCAGAGCTCCTCACCCCAGCGAGCGCATGGCCGTGTGTATGTGTGCCAAGAGGCTGTAAGATGATCTATTTATAACCTGGCTTCTCAGCCTGCTCTATCACGGAAGGCCAGGACCGTAGAGCAAGTTAGTAAACCAAGGAGGTAGATCTGGAAGGAACCTCATGTGCCCTCATCAACTCCTTCATTTTACCCTCAGAAAAAGCAGGGGTGGAAATCTTATCTGCTGTAGCGAAGTTTGGAAGCCCCTGGCGTCAACCACAAATGTTGACTCCTGACCCAGGACCGCCTTTTGCCTCTGTCACTTATTTTCTTTGTGGATCTCAGTAACTGGTTCTGCTTCCTCTTTATTTCGTTTGCCCTAGTCTTACCCCCATACCCAAAGAACCAGAGCTATCAAGTGGAGAAAATAGCTCTAGAAAGCTGAGCTGAAGCAACATGTGCTTAGGAAGGCTTTGCAAGAGCTGTTTAAACTGTCCAAATAAGCCCAACCCCAGAGGCACTTTTAATTCATTAATTGACTGATTTGTTTATTTGTTATGTGCATGGTATATGTGTGTGATGCGTGTGTGTGATTCGTGTGTGTATGTGCGCTGGCGTGCAAGCGTGTATGCCCACACACAGAGGCAAGCATGCATATGCACAAGGAAGTCAGAGAGAGACGTCGGGTGTCCTCTCTCTCTCCCTCTTATTACTTTAAGACAGGGTTACTCACTGAACCTGAAACTTGCATTTTTGACTTAGCTGGCCATTCAGTGACCTCCTGGGATCTGCCTGAATCTGCCACCTAAAGGTGCAATACAGGCATGCCTAACTATGCCAGGCTCTTTTCATGGGTGTAGAGGATTTGAGTGCAGGTCCTCTTGCTCCCACAGCAAGCACTCTTACCCACTGACTCATCTACCCAGTCCTCCAGAGGTAGCTTTTTTGTTCTTCCCTTCTCCGTGTAGACTCTGACGCTGGGCCAGGCAACACTGTACTTGAAGCCACATTACAGAAACGCAGGGCAAGGACGAAAACAGGTGTTTGGAGCTCAGATGAAGTTCTCCAGATAAACAGACTCCATAGCCAGGCTTCTTGGTAAATCACTGCATGCTAGGCATCCAGGACGCTCCTGACAATGTCATCTTAGGCTGCTCTCTGAAACCCTGCCTTAACGAAATGAGTCACTGGAGTCTTTCTTCTAGCCATAAAAAGGTACCGTTATGAGGCAGACTCCTCCCTCCCCACTTCCAATAGCTTCTGCTAACATGGCAAGAAGCTGGGATTATATCTTTCAATATTTTCCCAGCTGTTGTTTGCAGATGTTGTATTCTTTACACTGAGAAAAAGAGAAAGTTAGAGAATGCTAGCATGCAACCTCATCCTGAGAATTTTAGATTTCACCCATGTCTTTCAAAAATGTCCTTATGTGTTGATGGTTTTAAGCACATCTGGGCAATAGAAGATGCACAGCTTAACACTCCTCAAACAACCATTGCAAAATCTCGTTTCCATCAAGTAAAAATTCTGTGCATTCAATGATATGTATGTAATTGTTACAGGTAAGGCACTGAATTGAACATTTAAATTATTTAATCTTTTCAAGAATCCCATGAGATTGGGACTGTTTTGTCCTATTGGAATAACAAAAGAACTGAGGAAACAGACGTGAACCCAGGCTGAGCTGGCTCCAGGGCACTTGTTTTAGAGCTTTGGTGAAAGGCAATTTTTTTTTCTGCTTGGAAGAGCTGGCAAACAGGTGGTACAAGGGTAGAGAAAGACACCACAGGTTAGAAGCTATCCTGATGAAATCCTTTCTGACTCTGTGCAATAGCTAAAGCCACAGTTGCTGAGCACAGAAGGCCATTCTCCTGCCACTACAGCTCTCTCCAGAACCCTATCTTCACCTCCTGTGGGCCTGACCTCAAAGCTTCCCTGAGGCTCCTTATACTACTCTTAGAGCTCTGTGCAGTTGTGATGGTGGCCATCACCAGAGACAGGACCAGAGGAGCTGGGCTTTCCCCAGGATGGGCTCTGGATAAGTCATTTTTCCCTTTTGGAATGTTGGTATGAAATTATTCTTCCCTGCGTGTGGTGGGTGCATATCTGTAATCTCAGTAAACTGAAAGAAGGTTTGGAAGGTTGTGGCCAGTGTGGGATGCTCAGTGAGAACCTGTCTCAAAGCAACACCATTCTTGACGCTGTATGAATGGTGACGGATACATCATCAACATCACAGGTGTGTGCAATCGCAGCAGTTCATGTTGGCTCTGAACTTGGGCATCTCAAGGCTGTGCTCCTCCTGAAGAGGCCATGTGCAGCATGACCCTGGCAAAACAACTCCTGTCAGAGGTCACACTTCTTTCTACCAGGTGCAGCGTCCGATCTCAAACCACATAGCTACTCCTACCTAATTGAACAGTGTTTGACCTGTTCAATAATACACATGGTCACATTGTACAAACGATGGAGTGGAGAGCGCAGAAGAAGAGCTAAGCATTTGGATGACAATTCTCTGAATAATGTAGCTGTTACAATACTTTCTGAGTCAGGGGGCCAGTGAGAATGTCACCATAAGCATCACATCTCTCCATCAGAAATCAGGGTACAAGCTTCAATGCTCTGTCATCACCACCATGGCTTCTTGGAAGCTCAGAATTTAGCATGGCTGTAGATTAGGGTGGGGAGACAGTGGGTGCTGAAAAGAAGGGGCTGAAGCAGAGGGCACCAAGGGCCAAGGAAAGGACAGTAGAGGCACACATAAATGTAGACTTTTGAGGATCTGTGCCCTGTCATCTGCCAGCATGATGACCCATCCATGCATGTGATTCCTCAAGGTGCTAATCTCCAATTCTCAGTGATGTCTCCCGTCTGCTTAGCTCTTTCTTCTGCACCTGCAGTGTGATTTTAGGGAGGGAGAAGAGCCCCACATCCCATCCTACTCCAGGTTGACCACTAACCCTCCTTGGTATTTTTTAAAACCTTATATTTTATAACTAATAAAATGAGGAGCCTGTGGCCACACTCTAGGTTGCTGATAGTCTTTTTCCAACATAGGAAGAATGCAATGTCTTGGAAGGAGTTTACTGGGAGGACAGCGGTGGAAATTTGCCAGTAGAAGGAGCTCCTCGATGTGCTAACCCTTTCCTTTCTTTCTGCCTAGAATAATTCCACAACCCTGGAGAACCATTAACAAGTCACACAAATTGATCATGGACCATGAAGTCCTTACATCCCTCACAGATTCTGCTTCGTGGTTGTGATAAGATTTTATAGAAGCCACCGTTATCAAGTCCTTTTATTTTCACCTACATTCTACCCGTTCCATACCACTGACAGGGAACATATTCACTTACAAACCACCTACACCAAACTGTCCTTGACAAGCTCACTGTGGCTGTGGTACAAGCAGAAGAGCCTTTGGAACCCAGCCTGTGGAATCAAAGGCAGGAACATGAAAGGCCCCATGGCCCCATGTCATCATGTGCTTTGATGTTCAAGAACCGGAGTCTGACTGGATCCCAAGGAGCCAATTCAAAGGTCAGGAACAAATAATGAGGTTCACCCCTGAGGGATAGACATCCATGAATTCATGCCATGGCAGTGAGTCTTGTTTTAAGAAGATGTTCACATGAGCAATCTTTCTTCTTTCACCCCTCAAGGTGACAGAGTCTTTAGGAGAAACTTGCAATCAAGTATGCTTGTTCCTGGATCTTTCATGCTGATATTTACAAGAAAGGAGAAACATACCCAGACTTACCCAGGGTAAGTCTGCAGGTAGAGGTTTGGGAAACTTCTTCCCTTCATCTTCAACAAAGTAGTCTCTCTGCATTGGGAGTCTATAGAGCCCCAGGCCTACCAATCCTTATGTCATGTTTAAATGAAGCATGGAGTGGGATGCAGAAAAGAACCACAGAGATGCAGACACAGTCACACAGACAAATGGACATGAACATAAACATATAGAATTCCTATATGGGTACACATAAAGACATGGATGTAAACACATAGTCATGAACATAAGTGCACATGTATTCACACACCGACACCTATAGGCTGGGCTTTGTAATGAGCTCAAGGTGAGCGTGGGCTACATAGTGGGAACCTATTTGAAAAAGTAGAGCTTAGAAATCTCTGCCACACAGTGACACCAGAACACAGCTCACTATATGGTTGCGGCGCTACCTGTGAAACATACATACTGTGTCACCAGCTGGATAAGATGTATACATTCAATTTGGCAGACCATAAACGTCTATGTTACTGGTTTTATGCATTAAGTAGTCTATAGCTTTTTCATTTTACTATGTGTTCTTCACACCTATACAAAATGAAAACGAGTGTAAGAGCGTGTACCACACTTCCCAGCAAGCAGCCTCAAAATAAGCATCAGGCTTATTTTTCAGCACCCTATCAAGAAACAAATGGAGGCACATCAAAAGGGCACTGGCCACACATCCTACTTCCCACCCTCATCTCTACTGCCTTTTGGGGAATCAGAGAGAGCCCAACTGCAGGTTCCGGCTGTGAGCTCCCCAATCTGAAGGAGCTTTGAGAAGGGACCCAACTCTGCCACATGGGCCTGACTCTACTCCATAGCCCCTGTCATGCTGTCTGCCCCTGGTGCTGGATGAACTCTCAGAATCACACCATTAACTGTCTGCCTTTGTAAGATGTTAATACCTTCTAATATACTTCTTACCCCCAATAATACATCTTAGCATCCCCCTAGGACCCTGCATCAGAGAACTTTCAAGGACATGGCCTGAAAGAAGCCTTATTTAGAAAGTCAGAATATACAGTGGACTTTTACTCAGCTGCTAAGAAAAATGAAATTATGAAATTTCTAGGCAAATGGGTGGAACTGAAAAGTATTCTATTAAGAGAAGTGACCTAGTCTCTGAAAGAAAACATTGTATGCTCTCTCCCTCACACATGTGGGTCCTGATTTTTTGGTGTGTATACGTAGATAAACCAGGAGTTGTGAGAAGGGGTATAAACTATAAAACCAGGTAGGAGACTACGAAGGGGGCAGAGGGGAGGCCATGGCATGTGACCGATTTGTGCTATCTGAATTTGTGTCAGGGCACTCTTAAACACCGCACGACACTTGTACCAAAATGAACTCTGTGCACCACACAGCTCTCCTAATGGGTCCCTACTACAGCGAGGCCCATAACTTCTATGGGATTGGCAAACACTCCCCACACTTAAAAGCAACAGCAGCAGCAATAACTTTGGTCAGAAAGCATTTACATGTATGAATGTGAGGCCAGATTCATGTAGTGTACCTCATTTTATAACAGGGCAAGCTGCCTTCATTGCTATAAACAAGCCTTAGCTGTCAGCACCAGCATTTGCCCTTTAATGATGCCAGTATCTTATTTCTTATTGAATGGTATTAAATAGTAACAACCTGAAAAACAAGTCTACTAAAGACCAGAATTTCTAGAATAAATAGCTAGAGAGAGCAAGAGAAGGCAATGCAAGCAGCAGCTCTTAAAACTCCCTTTGGGACCATGAATCTGCCTCTGGATGTCATAGCACCCTCTGGATGTCACTCCATTCTCTGGAAATGGAAAATGGACTTCTCACTCATTTCTTTCCCACTGTGGTGTCTACACCTAGCTTTATATTTCATGAAGCATTTCTCCACTCAGGTGGGCTGGCAGATTCTGAACATTCTAGACAAATATCGCCAACACACGCTAAGACTCTACACTTTGTACCATATCAGTTTCCAAAGTCATTGGACTGTGAGTTATATGTTTGCTTTCTAGGGGGTAAGATAGGATAAGAAACATTGCCAGGTAAATTGCAATCAATCAGTCAGTTAAATAATGACAACCTCCCAAAACAATACAACTACCATGTCATAGTTTTTTACCGTCTGTTCTGTACTTAGGAGAAAGCTATTAAATAAAGTGGATTCAAGTTTAGAGTTGGCTCTTGTTTGGGATCTACATATTTTTATAGAGTACAAGAAGAGTTATCAGAGATCAGACCCTGAAGTCACAAGCCTGGATCTGATGGAGTCTTGGATTTGATGTACTGTCAAATGCTCAGAGTAAAGCTTCCTCTCATCTTAGGGGACTCCATTATATACTAGCTGCAGGAAATAGACAAACCTGCAAAGGCAGGAAAGAATGGAAACACAGAAGGAGGAAGGGGGTGAATGAGTGAAGGAGGGAGGGAGGGAGCTACTAAGCAGTCTAGAAGAAAAGTATCATTAGAATAAAAGAAAGAGATGACATTCAGATGAAATGTGACTAGTAGTATCTAAGAAACCTTAGTAAAAAGATTCTCTAGATAACTCTACCATGTCTCTAAGCCTTCTAGAAATTATCAGCAGTGTTAACCTGTGCAAAGCCTCCTCCAAACAATGGTACACTCTGCACTTAGGGGCTAGTATTAATCATTCAATGAGGCCTCAACTATTGGCACTGACTAGACTAGACAGAACACAAGACTTTCCATCCCGGCATTAGAAAGGTGATGTTCATGGATTGGTCTTCAGTGAGTTCCTTTCTGTCTCCTGAAAATTTCAACTGTGTACCTTTGGCTTGAGGCCTTCATGTTTCTGTTTCTAAAGATGCTTGTGATTTTGTTATGCAGCCAGGTCAGGGATCACTGGCTCAGTCAATAACCCGCCTCAGATAACTGATGAGCTACACATATCAGACCCAGTTAAAGTCTTCAAGCCCCTGACTGAGACTAGTTCTTTTTGTAATCACTCTTACGCTGCCCTGTTTACTTTGCCATTTGTCACATGAAACAATGGGATGTAGCTCTGCACAAACTCTGATGTCATGTGTGTCCCAGCGACACGTTAGGAAGCACAGCCACTTGTGTGTATATTGGCTTTCCTGGGTCACAGAGTACCCAGGTATTTGGTCAAACATCATTCTGGTTGGCTCTGTGTTTCTGGGAGAGGTTAACATGTTGGTTAGGCAGAGTCAGCATATTGCCTTTCCTAATGACATTGTGATCCTTGCCTAATTGGTTGAGTCCTGGGTAGAAAGCTGAGTGAGACAGAGTGCCAATCTCTCTCTTTCGTCTTTCAAAAACCAGGACATCAGGACCTCTCCTGCCTGCAACTAGACTTGGATTGGAGCTTACGCTATAGGCTCTGCTGGTTACTGGACTCTGACTCAGACTGTAATGAGACTAATATTTCTTCTGAGCTTCTTGATGGCAGACCTCAGACTTCCTAGCTTCTATCGCTAGGTGAGCTCATTCATTAGCACAATCTTTTCATTTATAAGTCTGTATACCTACACAGTATACACAAACCATGAATGTGTGCATATGCATATACATGTTCACATATGAGAATGCGTATGACTATGTTTGTGTGTCTCCTATTGGTTCTGTTTCTTTATAGAATCACCACATTGCGGATACCAAGACACATGAGTACGTTGCATTTTCTGAAAGTAGACACATGCTGGAATAAACCTTATATAATATAATGAAGAAAAGATAACCTACAACTAGTACCATTGAGCCTAACACTGAGTTTGGCATCTTTGGTCCACCTAGCTCGGGATGATCACCTGTAACCTACAAATGGCAAGTTTCAGTCAATTAGGAGACTGTTTTGCTCATCAAGTGAGACTGAGAAGCCTCTTTTGTGAGCTGCATCCAAAACTCTCAGAGGTGAATCTGTTGATCACCGAATGGTGATCAAAACATATTTTGTATGTGCTGTGCACATCCTTGCAAACTGTAAGGAAGGAAAGGAAGGTGAAAGAGTGTGTGTGGGAGGGATGCATCAAGCACTCCTTTTAAAATGAGACCTCAGGGCTCTGAAATAAAAATCTTTAGCAATTACGAATTAGCTATAAGTCATAAAATAATACAAATTACTGCTGTAGTATCTTCAAAATGCCAATTTAAAACAGACACCCAGCACTAAGTGGTAGTCATTTTAGTATAGAAAGCTTTCTATTCTGTATAATAAGGAACTACCTGCCTCTTACCTTTATTCTATTCTACTGATGAATTTCCAAGCTCGACAGGCACATTAATAGGATTCTCAATCCCCCGCTGAACCCAATGAAAGAAAAATCTGAATTGTTTCTAACAATTCCTACCTGAATTCATCTTGCCTTTAGAGATGGAGAGTCCCAAGGACAAATGCTCTCTTGTATGTAAAAGATTAGTATTTCTTCTTAATATCTCTATGCCGTTCCTTGTTCTCTTTGGCTGCCTTCCTGCAATGTATGCCTCATTTTAAAGAAAAGGTCATTTGGTGATTCATTAGCTCTTCTTGAAATGTGAGAATTCAAAAGTACTATACAGGTGTCTATTGCACTGGAGCTATGGATTTTTCTGATATGCAGTGTGGACTGTGGCTGATCCATAACCTCCATGGAAAAAGACAAGAGCATAGCTATGTATAAACATCCTTTCCTGGAAGTTCTTCCTGTCTTCTGAATTTCAGACTCTAGGGAAACGCAAATACCATACAAGTGTCTATCCCTGTAGTTCACTGTACCGAGGACACGGATGCAAGGATGCATAGAAACATCTTGTACAACACGTGGGTGCTCCATTTGCTTCCCAGGAGGCCCATGTTCATAAGCACGGAAGTGTCTGCTATGGCTTGATATTTACTATCTCCCATGTGTCTGTGTGTTAAAGGCTTAGTCATCAAGGTGCTTCATCAGGGATCACTGAGGACCTTTGGAAGGTGGTCCCAGTGGGGGCATTTAGAAGGCTGAGGGTGTCTCTCTGATAGGGACTGCATGATGCTAGTCTTTTCTCTTTCTCTGCTTTCCATTTATTAAGTGCACCCTTGCTTTGATTATTACTTCCCCCATGTGCTACCCACAACAGAACAACTCCCACCACATAGTCAGCTCACCAGTACAGCTCCCAACACACAGTCAGCTCACCAGTACAGCTCCCAACAGTGAGTTCACTAGGATAGTTCCCAACACATGAAAAATCTGGCTGGTCAGAGCATTAGAAGCTGAAATTTCTTCATCATAAAATGAGATATGGACAGCAATACATGAGGTGACTCAAAATGATAAACTGGCAGAAAAGAGGGAGCCAAAGCATCACACCAATAAGCTTCCCAGTGAGGCGAGGTGGCTCTGTAATTTCCAAGTGTCTGGGACTTGGTTCTGTTGCCGGCAGGTTCTGACAGATGCGGCCTGCCTGACAGCTGTCTCTCTTTTCACTCACATCGCGCTTCCAGAGGTGATATTGTTTCTTAAATTACTTAACACAAAGAAAAGAAAAACTATTAAAATGAAAGTACCTGAGCCAGATCTGCACAGTGAGACAGACAGGGTGGTCCTGTGAGAGGACCACTGTGTCTGTGCAGCAGAAGGCTTGGATCCTGGTGGCTAATGTCTTTCTGTAAAAATCAGTATGAAAGCAGAGGCAAAGGGTGGCAAGGTGGGGAAAAATCAGTCGAAAAGGAAGGTAGGGTTTTTTCTTCTAGTCTTATCTCTAAGACCATTGTATTTCATTCAATAGTGAATTAAGTAATCTCTCTTGGCTCTTGCTTGTCCCAGCCATGTAGGTAAAGGGTCCACATAGTTCCAGCTTCATGCAGTTCCACAGTCAATCTTTGCTGAATTTGGAGGCTAGCAGAGGTCCCACCCCACCTGAGCAAAGCTGGGGTTACACCTCCAGCAAGCATCCGATAACACCCAGCAGGTGCAGGCCCTTCTGCAATAGGGCTCCATGCTTGGGCGCTCTATTACTAGCTGAAGTTCTGTTCTAAACCAGACAGAGCATTCAAAACACAGCTCGGCTGAGTATTCTGTTTCTGCCCTGAGCTCATGCTGCAGTAGATCCAGACTCAGAAAATCCCATCTGGGGAGACACAGAGATGACAACATCATTTGATCCTGCTGTGTGCTAAGAAATGACCCAAATGGCACACAAAGAGTTTCCTGTGCAGTAGTGTTCTGTAAGTGATACTTATTATCATCTTAAAATAAGGCAAAGGAAAGCAAGTTAGCATCATTAGGCAGCTGCTAACAACACTGAGAGGGGCCAAGAGAGGCAGCATCAGGACCATGTGGATGGAAGGCAAATGAGGGCAATTAGCACATCTATTTTCCACACCCTCAGCTTGACCAACACTCAGACTCTGCAGGTTGGGTTTTCATCCCTTGACACACCATCATCTGGAAGGAGAATGAGTTTGGAGAGACAGAACAAGATAGACTATTCTTTTCCTAGGGCTCTTCCTCCCCTCAGGGAACAGCCCCAAAGTGGGATGTTTCTTCATGTGCCAAGCAATCCTGATGGACTTAAGATCAATGTAGGTATAAATCTGAGGACAGTAAACTGCGTTTTATCAAGTAACATCATTATGACCAAGGCTATAGGAGAAGCGAGGAACTAGAAAGAAATTGCTGCTTCCATTTATGTCTCTCCCTCACTGGGTTTCAGCCTTAGTAAATGACTCCAGAATGCATTCTGGATGCACCTAAGACTTACTTCAAGAAATATTTTTTGAAGATGAAATGACTATATGGCCTCATTTAAAGAATATTTAAAATCTGGAGGCTTTTTTTTTTTAAAGACAGTGCCTAAATCTAGTTCTGGTGGTTATCTGTCGATATGATTATATAACCTATATAGAATCAAAGAGGTTGAGCCAACCAAGCACCATCAGAATCCCTTTGCACTTCTCATGTCCAGATGTGAGCACAGCAGCCCTCTAAGCAATCTTATATAACCGTTCCTGTTTTTGACAAGGTCAGTGAAGGCCATCTGGTTTAAAACCTCCTTGTAAACTCTGCCTAAGGAAAACAGGGTCAGACCTCTGCACTTCCACTTCCACTTAAAGCAGATTCTCAGGTCTTAGTGTTTGTAGCTGCCATGCCGGGTAGCCTCAGTCCCACCAAATAATTGTTAAGACCTGAGTCAAGCTGGCTTAAGCAGCAGCAGTTTGGATCTGGGACTGACTGTGCTCAAGAAGGCCCCATAGGTTCCTCTCACACCAGTCATTCTCAGAACAGATCCCAAAGGCTTCCCTTTCTCCCTACTCAGCAGTGGGAATTTCCTCCAAGTGGGTTCTCCCAATCTTGGCTGTTGGAACTGATCTTTACGGTATTAATGAAGTGAAGAAACTGACAAGGACATCCCTGCAGGGGAATCAGCAATGCTATTCCTGATCAAGGATATTTTTATTCTTGTGTTGACACCACGAAGTAAAAGGAATCTGAAAGAGAATCTGCATCAGCAAGCAAGAGTTGAGCTCCAGGCTGGATGGATGCTTTGTGGACCTCATCCCTGGGTCCCAACATGGCCCCTGGAATCACTGATCTACTTTATAGATGGGGAAAACTGAGGCTTAACAGTTTAAATGGATTGTTTAGCATTACACAGTTAGTGAGGAGCTAAATTTGTTACATGTGCTCTGTTTCTGTGAGCCCCCTCCACCCCAACAGAAAGATGCCTCAGAGTGGTTGTTTTCTGCCGATTCTACTCTAAGCAAAAGGTCCTGATCCTGCAAAAGAAGGCAAGCTTCATGCTTGATGAGGCCACATCTGAACCAGGCATTTCCAGGTCACGCCCACTCTTCTCAGAGATCAGATGAGTCTACAGTGTGTACTCTGCTCAGGGCTAGGAGTCCAATATTAGGCTTTAGGAAGGAACATTCCAGAAAGCTCCATGTAAGTTTTAAATGTAAATTCTCATGCTAAGGAAATGGTCACCTCTAAAAGCTTACTTCCATCCTTCAGAAAAGAAAGGATGAATTTGGGGATAGGAGAAAGCCTGTGTGCTTCTCTTCTCCTTGTAGGCAAGGCTGACCTTCTGCAGGAAGCAGGATGAGACTGCTGTCCCTTGAAATGAGGGTTAGGTCCTACCGTTCTATCTTCCAAGTACCCATCCATACCCATGCCCAGCTGCCCAATGCCCATCAGAAGCAACAAGAAGAATGCAGAACATTTAGCATAGCATCTGCCATCCTCAGTGGTCCACATGGCATAGTGCTAGCTAAAAATGTGGCTGATGTACTTCTGTTGCCTGAAAATCCAAGGTCTTGTTCTGACATGCTGACCTCTGAGAAAGACAAAATCTTCAGCCCTCTGGTATCTCCTTCAAATGATCATCAAGACTGGGCACAAACTTTCTTCAACTCTAGAACATTACTTAATTGAATTCTTTCCTACCTTACTTCCTCTATTAACCAAGATGCCTCCCAAGGATATGCTGTCACAAAAGCCACATGCCTCTATACTTGAAGAGACAAAGTCTGAAAGCAAAAGAAATCTCAGCATTTTATGCTAAAGAGGCTCAGACATCTTCATGTCTCCAGTGATTTCTATGTGGTTTGTTGGAAACTCTTTCTAAAATCTTCTAGTGATTGTCTACGCTTTATCACAGCTCCCTGTGGGAAGGGAGAGAAGAAATTACCCGAGTGTTGACAGAATAGCCACACGATGACTGTCTGGCAATGCTCACTTATTAAGCAAAGCAGGCAGAGCAAGGGATGGCTAAATCACATACCTGCCTCTCCCTCAGCAGTGCTCTGCGGCATCCCACACAATAGGCCCCTGGAAGCCGCCAGCTCCACATCAGCATTGCCTTGCACAGTGGGTGAGCTGAGGCAAAGATAATTTTCCAGGCTGTTTGGCTATCAACAGACACCAAATTGCTTAGCTGAGCAGACATGATTTCCTTCAACCTGTTGCAAAATTCTTAAACAAACCCTGAAAATGGAAATGTCTTCTCATTTTACCTCCCAGCTAAGAAACAGTGGATTCCTTACTTAGGAATCAACACATTGGGGAGGAGGATAGGAACATTAACATATACCCTCATAGGAAACATGTTAAGCATATGGACATTCAGGTCTAAGCAGCCAGTCCTCCATAGCTACAACTGACCAACGGAACATACATCAGAAATATTTAGCGAAAAAGAAATCCTGCATTGTATTTGACAGGCAGACTTCTTGACTGTTAGCATTCCCTAAACAACGCAGAATCTCATCACCTTTGCATCGGATTAGGCAGCAAAAGTGATCTAGTGATGCTAAAGAGAACTGGAGGATGTGTGTCAATGTCATGCAGGTACCACAGTATTTTCTAAAAGTGTTGTGAGCATCCTAGGATACTGGTATGTGTAGGAGGTCCTCTTATCAATGTACTGTGGCTGAGAGGGTTACTATAATTTATAAATACATGATATAGTTTGTTCATGTTTTCCTGCCCAGTATCATTCTGGTAAATATTTATTAAGGAGCTCAAGGTGGAAGGGATGCCCTGGCTTGTAGCCTTTGCCATTTTCCTATGGTGTAAATATTCTGGCCACGAAATTTCATTCTACCAACATAATATAAAATGCAGCATTGTGAAGCCAATCAAGCATTGCTAGTCTACCATTGTCCTGACTGACATTCAAACACAGGCCCTGAGCTACAGAAACATGAAAGAACCATCCAGAATCTGCTTCTTATGGTGTGATTTGTAGCAGCTTGCAGAACTGGTGTAAATGAGAGAAAAGTCCCTGTATATTAAGGTCCACATCGAAGGTGATTTCACTGATGTCCTCCATGCAGTTTTTACTTCTAAAACTCTATCCTTAGCTTCCTGACTTCTCAGAAACCAGGTAAACATCTTCTGGGCAAAGGCCAGTTGGGGAGTGACATGCCCCCAAACAGGAAGGAATGGGTCTTCTTCGATTTTTCCCTGAGTTCTTTCTCTTGACCCCAGTAGGCAGGCTCACAGTGGGGGCGCTGCATCCCCAGAGTTCAGGCTGCCTACCAGAAGCGTGCAAAATAGCTGAGCAGTAAGCAGAGTGCGAACCAGCCTTCCTGTTCCTGTGACATCACTGTCCCATGGCTGTGAGGCAGGGCCAGGCAGATGTGTAAATTGCCATGTGCCTTCTAGCTACACTGCCTTGTTCATAAACATACGTTGAAACATCAAGTTGTTTCTGAGCCCCGCCCATGTGGCCTTTTGCTGCAGATGAACCACACTGTCCTAGGTAAGTCAACATACTGGCTCGCTACACACATCACTGCATGCCACATGCCAGTGTTTCTGTCCCAAGCTATTTCATCCTTGATCGTGTCTTCCTCCTGCACTTGCTTCCTTTTCCTTTCTTTTTATTCCTGACTCCTGCTAGCTTTCAGGTTAACTTATTGTCTCTCCTACGCTGACTTTTCTCTTCTAAAATGAAGGCACACTGAGAATGGGGTGAGGAAGAAAGAAGGAAATGTGTAACACCAGACCTTATTTGCATTTGTTTCATCTGTATGGTCTATCTCGTGTTCATTTCTTGGATTTTTAAATCCCACACAGTCTCTAAGGAACTTTTTTTTTTTTGAGAGCTCAACTACCCATTTATAAAGCTACTATTCTAAAATAGCACTCTTCCCACCCACTTCCCTCTAGTGAATTCTTCTTTCATTACTGCTGTAGGCATGCTTTTGAAGGGAGTGAAGGGAGAGTCCATGGGAGAATATGAAGGTATCAAGCAGGAGAGATAGAGATAAAAGAGAAAAGGCAGAAGCAGAGAGCACCATGGCCAGAGTTCCTTTCAAATGGGGTCTGCCCAGCATAGATCCACATTTCTCAGATCTTTATCATCTACTTATCATACTACACACTTTCCTCAGGAGTGCTCAGCTACAAACTCTAAGAAAAACCTCATGCTTCTTCTCCCTAGTGGCTTGAAACAATGGTTCTTGGACAAACTACATTTCCTGGTAGAATGTTATGGTACAAAATGATAGAAGGATGGCTGCGTCTTAGCATGTCATGTGAAGACAGAGGTTTGAAGAGTGGGTGTTCCTTAAGCCACCCCATGTGAGCAGGAACTTAAGCCAGGGTCCCTGAGTGACCATCATCAGTACTGCCTGCATCACAGCCAGAGATACGTTTAAATGTGCAATCTATGAGCTGAGTTCTTTCTCCTGAGTTCAGTGGTGTCTGTTGATAGCCAGAAAAGCATCCTAGGATATACTTGAGATTACCCTGTTATTTGGACAAAGACCTCCCAGCATACTGGCAGACAATGAAGTCTGTGAAAAAGTTTGGAGATTAGTTAGGACTACAAATGCCAACCTTCCAAAGCCACATTATCTTTTCTGTAAATTCAATGCAGCGAGTTACTTTCATGGCCCTCTGCATCTTAATCTTCATCAAGGACACAATCCTTATAAGAGCTTGGCAGAATAGTTTTTCTCAACAAGTTTTGAGGGAAATAATATATTTTGCTGTGGTACTATGAAAACATTTAGAAAGAATTTTCTAATAGCTGCTTTTAGGAATTTCTTAAACTAATTTTGCCCTCATATCAATGACCACAGGGGGAAAATCCCACATAAATTAGATATACAAAACAAACAAACAAACCAAAACCAAAACAACTCACCAAAAAACCAAAACAAAACAAAAAACCCAAAAAACAATAGGGGAGGTATGCAGATAGAACCTATCTTAAGATATAACAAAGGGAGATGACTAATCTTTGAAAAATTCCCTAACATGTCCCTTGAAGAACATGTGGTGTTTTGTGTTTCTACTTCTCAGACCAGTGGGTATTATCAGAGGTGGGATGGGTATGTGACCTCAGAGTTGACCAGATGTCCAAGAATCAGGCAGTGGTCAAATCAGTCATCCACATGCAATCTTTTGCAATGACTCAGTTAACTGTGGGTGAAACAACTTTGATGGGCTCTAGAAAACATTTTCTGACCTAGGGTCCACTTCCTTTCCTATATCGCCATCACAAGCAAAGCCAAACCTAATTTAGAACAACAGGAAGAACCTCACTGTCCAGCTTTGCTTTTAATGAAAATATTCTTGCTAATGTTGTTGGCTTTCCAGGGGCCATGTTTGCTATTGATCTGTGCATGCTTCAGATCAGCCCCCTTCTCAGCTTAGGTCTGTGACTTCACAGTTGACAGAGGGACCTGAAGAAAACGACTCTGATCTTTAAATCTTCAACTCTGTGTTTTTGCTATTGGAGCTGCTGCTGCTGAGACCCAGTTCCCCTGAAGCATATTGTATTTTATCGAAAACACCAGCATCTGATGGCTGTTTGACCAACCACCCACACTTGTGTCATCTTTACTCACTGCTTCCTCTTCTACCCACTCATTCACTCCGTTACTGCCTCCCATAGACTTAAATAGCATTCCATTGTCATTATTCTTGCCTCTTCCTCTTCTCCTTCTCGTCTTTATTTTTCTATATATGCATATTTTTATGCAGACATTAACATGTTGAGTTTATAAATATTGAAACATGAGTATGTGTGCAGATACGTGTGGAGTACAGCGGCTGATGTTTTTTACATAGCGGCATATGATATAAAAAATAAGCAAACAAAGATGTCTCATTTTTTGATCTGAAAGTGGAGTAAAGCTCAAGACTTCATCTTTTTTGGCATTATTACCTCAGCAGCAAAAGGTTTGCATATGGACAAGTTGTCTTGAAGGCAAAGTCTGACAAAGATGTAGAACCAAATAGATATGCACACGTGGTGTACGGAAATGCAACTCACTTCTTGTCCTAGTTGGGCCTATCATTACTCTGATGAAACAAAAGCTGCGAGGGAAGGGTTTGTTTGGCTCATACTTCCACAGCACTGTTCATTGTTGAAAGAAGTCAGGACAAGAACTCAAAGAAGGAAAAAACCTGGAGGCAAGGAATGACGAAGTGGCCATGAAGGGGCACTGCTTACTGCCTTGCTTCCCATAGCTTGCTCAGCCTGCGTTCTTATAGAACCCAGGACCACCACCCAGGGATGGAACAGGTCATAATGGATTGGGCCCTCACCCGTCAATTCCTAATTAAGAAAATGCCTTAGAGCTGGCCCTTATGGAGGCATCTTCTCAGCTGAGGTTCCCTCCTTCCAGATAACTCTAGCTTGTGTCAACTGGGCATAAAACTAGCCAGCACACCTCTGACTAAGAAATGGAGGCTGATGTGCACAATTCCTAAATATACGAGCTTTCTATAAGGTAAATAAATGGTGCATAAATCAATAATGTACATATGACCAGTAGGGCAAAAGCTGGGGTTGAGGTACATGATTTAAGCACTTTCCAAATTGTTACATAATGCCTTGCTCCCATTCTGCTCCCCAAAGCCTCAATTCAAACAGTACACACAGCAGCCATCTCTTTGGGCCAAAGGTTATAGTGAGGCTGTCATTCACAAATCAACACAGCTGGTAAACTCTATTAAGCTTCCATCAACTCCTCATGTTGCATTAGAGACCCGAGTCAACCTTTTGACAACAACTGTAAAATGTCTCCAGATGGTTAATACAGCACATCAAAGTTAGTATTCAAAGGCCCAGTCAGTGGAAGAAATACCAGTCTCCCACCAAAGCATGACATCACCCAGCAGTTTCATTGCCAAGAGACTTCAGGAGACTTTTATTTTGTAGGAACTGCAAGAAGGAAGCATTTTGGCCCTCAAACGTGTCAGCTTCACACATACATAACCTCTTGTATTCCCTGAGGGTGGCTATGGAGTTGTTGGCAGGCTTGGAGTGAGAGAAAATACAAGCACAGTACTCAGTGTGCTCCCAGCATGGTGTAGCTCACACAGAAACAGCTTCTGGCCGGGATACCCCAACATCCCTTCCCTATTGTATCTTTTCTCTTCAAGTCCCCTCACCATTTCTTTGTCTTTATGAAAATTTTAACAGCGCCTGTCTTCTCTAAGCTGCATGCAAATTATATGTATATCTAACATATATGCAAATTATTGTATATCTATATATAAAACTAAGCACTTTATACGTAAAAAAATGTTCACACTTCAGATACACAGAAAGTACTAAAATTCATTCCAGTAGTGAGTGGTTGACAGAGGCAGATAGGGACCACCCTGTGTACATGAAACTCCCATTCCAGGAGCCACAGCTGCATCTGTTGACATCATTTATTAAACAAATCACTGCTGCAGAATAAAAACAAAAAAAAAATCTTTTTTTTCCACCAAAGCCTCCCAGGTTTCTTTTGCATCATGCAAAAACACCTTTCCTCTCAATTCCCTTGAACTCACAGAACTGAGAAAAACTGGGACTACTTAGAAATCCCAGGTGTTTAATGGGGGGAATGGAGCCTTATCTCCAAGAGAACTGTCAGCATGTGCTACCCATCAGTCCTTGGACAGGAGGGGCTAAGGGCTGTGTCTCTACTGGATTTCTCCAGGGAGGCCAGATCCCCGCCAGGGTCTCAGTGCCTCTGGACTGTGAGCACATCTTCGGAAGGAAGGACACATTTACATGTATATACATATAGGCTTTCCCCTTCGAGTCTCCCAGATCAAATCTGGCCTTAATGACAATGCATTGTCTAGTTAAACCATTATTTCATTGTGCAGGGCCACACATTCACCCTACATACATAATGACAAAAGTAAGGGCTGTAGAGATTTTGTCTGTAAATGCCAGACATAAAAGAATAATTTGGGAAAGTGGAAACGGGCATGGAATTACTCCCAAACAACAAAAAAGCACAGAAAGATCTCTCTCTATTAACTGTTCAACCTACCATGGCCCGTAGCAACTCATTACCCAGGGCAGCTAGTATAGTGACCCTATCAGGTCATCAGTGACATCTGCACCTCCTTATTCTAGAGAGAAGGCACTGAAGAACACAGCTCTAAGAACACAAGCCTGCAGCTAGACAAGGATGAGCTTGGATGGAGGTAGCCTCCCTCACCCCCACAGCTTTTGTAACATGCCCTGCTGTTTCCATGAGCTGTGTGCTCCAGGTACCAGCTAACGTTGGTCATATATTTTCCCATCCCCAAAGCTAAATGTTCACAAGCTTGAAAAATGTATCTGGACAAATGGCTGCTATTAAAACAGTGGAGGCCAAGCATGCAGCCACTTCCCCGGCTGGCTTCCCATTCCAGCCCACTGTGCACGGGTAATTCGCCCCATCACACAGCCTCCTTCTTCGAGAGCTATTAGGGCTCAAGTCCAGTGAAGCAATTCAAATTAGACCCCAGGTATGTGGAGATTCTTAACGTATCTATAAATATTCAAATCAGGGCTGCATCTTGGCAGGATTTTTCTAATTAAAATTTCATTCAAATTAAATCAGCCACGTTTTGACAGACATGGGAGACAAAAAGCTTTCTGGTTTTCAGGAGCCCACCCCCAACAACCAATCAAAAACATGGCTAGTGCAGTTAGAGCAGACAAGGCTTCATTCCTCCATGGCGGTCAGGTGTGGAAAAGAAAGGGAGGTTCTCAGGCTCACACCACAGCAGCAACGTTATTACCGAAAATTCTGAAATTCCTGATGTAGATGCTGGAAGGGGCTACCTGTAGCATAGTTTTAAGATTTAAAAAATTTATCTCTGTGTACTTGTGTGTGCTTGTGCATATTTGCACACGTGAGTGTCAACACCTATGGAGGTGAGAAGAGGGAGTTTGCTCCTCTGAAGCAGGAATTAGAGGTGGTTGTGAGCTCCCTGATGGAGGCACTGGGAACTAAACTCTAATCCTCTTCAAAAGTAGCAAGTCCTCTTAACCACTGAGCCATCTCTCCAGCATTCCCCATTTCTTTTCCCGAATGCAGTATTTTTGATAAGTGGAACTTGACAACATCACGGGAAAACGACTCCACATCATCTGTAGTTCAGTTAGTGCCAGATTAAACCTTCAAAACACAGCTGCCATGCTCAAATTTGCAAATACAGATACAAATTGCCTTTTTATAACGTCAGACTTGTAAAAGGCAAACAAAATAGACAATGTAGCACTTAGAACATTTCCATCTAAGAAAAAAAAAAGCACTCCAAGATCCAAGACAAAATACCTACTTTTCATGGTAAAACAGCTTTATTCATTTCCACTTCCTTCACCAAATGCAATTTAAACTCCACATAATTTTTGCTATCAACTCCTCTCCCAAAGACTGTAAGAGCTGGAATGCCAGTCTGTCTCCAACATAATTAAACAAAATGTGCTATCTTCTAAAATCTGTGAATAAACAATGAAAGGAAAAAAAGACCCAGACAAAAGAACACACCAATATCCATCTGCAAACTGTAATGTCCTGACATTTAGCCAAGGAACACGTACAGAGTTTCTTGTGCTATGGAAGGTACTAACCCTAGAACACAGTAAGAATGAGGTTGTTGGAGCAGGGGCTCACTGGGAATAAAGATGAAGATATTTGCTTGGAGTTCAGAGAGATGAGATTCTTGTATCACATGAAATAAGGTGGCTTTGAGGCAGGGCCTGGCCTCTACCATCATTATTACATGAAGACAGCTTGGAAGAAGTACCAACTACCCAGTCTACCCAGAAGAAGATGAGACTAGAAACTTAGAGGAAACACGAACTACACTATGCTGCATGTGCACACAGCTTGATAGGACTACTGAGACACGCTATCATGAGCCAAGTGGCTTTCTTCCTGCACAGGTTTGGAATTCAGACTGTCAGAAACCAAAGTCTCGGCAGGAAGCACTATGCTTCCTTCCAAGGGGCCATGGAGAAATCAGATCTAGGCCTCTCCTGTCATTTCTGGTGGATCCCAGGTTTGATGGGTTGTGACATGCAGGTGTCTGTTTTTGTCTGTCTCCATATCCCATCTTTATATAAGGACACTGGTCATGGACTACCTTACTCCAGTATGAATTCATCTTAACTAATTATACTAACAATGCCCTATTAGCAAATAAAGTCACATTTGTAAGTGCAAGGGATTAGGGCTTCTCCATTTGCATTTTGGGAGGGCTCTACTCAACCCAACACAGGCAAAATAAAGGTGTAGGTTAGTTGGATCATGTATGACCAGAAAAGCCAACTCATTACTAAATGTAGAACAATCTCCAAGAGAGTAAGTTATTCTTTTTCATGATGTAGTCTTGGTTAGGTCCTTCCTCAGATTTTCATCTGGGAAATAATATGATGGAGGGTGAGGTGGACTTAATACACTTGAGTTCAAACTCAGGCTCTTCTACTTAATAGCCACATGCTTTGGGAAAAAACTGTCTTCTCTGAACGCGTTTTTTTCCTCTATGTGACAGAGACATCGGCCTTCCTTAACAGGTTTGCAGTGAGTATTATGTAGCAGGAAAACAAAACATATGCAACATGTGAAAGACATACAGAAGCACTCAGAATTCATGATGCCACCCTCCTGGTCCCGCTCCATCTCCCCTGGAACCCTGGACTTTCTAACGAGAGCATGGCATCTAGAATCAAGTCCCTGCATTTCAATTATACAACTGTGGTTTCTCTAAACACAAACACACTGCAACACCAGCATCAACCCAGATTACATAACTCTTGTTTACTGCATTAACAGTTCTGACAATGCAATTAGCTTTTAGTAGTGTTGGGTGGCAAGCTAAACAATTTTTTTTTTGTTTCCATACAAGAGAGCTCTGTCTGATTCATGACTTCTAATGTGTATTCCATGTAGCGTGGAAGAAAAATATCATCTTTTCAGCCTTAATTTTCTTAGTCTTTATATATATATTTATACATATATATGTATATATATGTAAAATACATATATATGTATATATATGTAAAATACATATATATGTATATATATGTAAA
>NW_026596039.1:11397810-11405695 GCF_907164565.1 Psammomys obesus
TATATGTATATATATGTAAAATACATATATATGTATATATATGTAAATATATAAATATATATATATTATATATATATAAATATATATATTTAGACAAAGGCCAGGGAGACATAAAAAAAAACTTGGAGAATGATTCCAAAGACAAAACATCATAACACAAACAACAAAATCACATTCTATTACCATCACTTTCTTCCTGTCTTTTCCCTTTCCTTCCTTTGACTAATTTCTCAAAATGATCCTCAACTTATTTTGACCTATGGATATGTTTTCAAACAGAACACTAGATGACTTTCTTTCTTTCTATCTTTCTTTCTTCCTTTCTGCATTTATTTATTTATGGAATCTTTTTTAACTTTGGCTAGTACATCTCAATGGTCTCTTGTTTTGGAACTTGTACTATACATTTCTTTGACAGGAAGCCAGGAAGGGTGGGTTTAAAGAATGGATAAGTGTTAACTAACTTTTCACGTGCTGCTTTCAGATGTCATGATCCCTGGTTGCTTGGGCCTCATCTGTGGTTTTGTGTGGTGTTACAGCATTATGGCAGAGAAGGCACCATGGAATAGAGTTGTTTACTTCCTGGTAGCCATGACAGGATTGGGTGGTGGAAGGAAGAGAGTGGGAAAAGAAGGAAGAGACTGAGAGGACCTGAAGACAAGATACAGTCTTCAAAGTCATGCTCTCAGTGCCCTACATCCTCCATGTAGGGTCCTGCCTCATCACATATCATTCAGCTATGAACTTTGCCCTGGTAGGCTTCTCTCACTGATGAGCATGGTTGGCTCATGATCTGATCCCCTCTCAATAATACCAGCAGGTGGGAACCAAACCTTGAACATCAGGGACTTTTTGGGAGCTACTAGATACTTGAACTAGAAAATAGCAATCCTGATTTCAGAATGCACAGGATTTGAACAGGGAAAGAAACTGATGGAGGGAAATAATATTCTCTTATCAGTTTCACTGGGATGAGGTTGAGGTTTGGGGCCTGTGGACCTGGGATAGGATCTGGTACGCTCTTTTCTAGTTGCCATAGAGCCTTGGACATGACTTTCTGATCTTAGATTTCTCTTCCATAAAAGCAAAATGCTATAATAAACCATTTCTGCAGCTTCGGGATATTATGAGTTCTCTATAAGCTCGCACTAGGGAAATATAAACAGAATTTGCTGGAAAAAATAGCTTTTAATCAACAAAACAAGTAAAGGGACTGAGGTTCACAAAAGTGAAGACATGTGGAAACTGGAAGAAAGTTCTAGACCTGTTATTTCCTACCTCTTGGGGAAAACAACCAATCAAATCAACCAACTCATGAAACAAAGCAGTAGAAAACCTCTCTCATCAAAACAGGAGCTAACTTTTCTTAGGCAGTGAGGTCATGGCATGTAGTGCATCCATAGCTATTCACATGTGACCTTTACCCTGACTGGATCACCTCAGTGGTTGGTTGGGCAGATGGAGCAGGAATAAACTAAGGTATGTGGACTCCTTTCTTGACCAGTTGGCAACACACACATACACACATACACACATAAAAAAACAACAACAACAAACGAGCAACCTAATATAGAACAGCTTTATTTCCATTCATTTTTTGCCATAAGTTCCAGGAACATCCACTAGGCTGGGAAAACATGGAGGTACTTCCTCCCTTTGAGCTTCTCCTAACCCTTGGGAGTTTTCCCTAATAAACCTGCATTCACTCTGCTTACTCTCTGCCATTTTTTTAAATTATCCTTGAGCATGGCACAACAATCTTGGAAGCAACTGAGGCTATGAGTGGTTTTCATAAGTGCCAAATGTCTAGCACTTTACCTCTCTAAGTCATGAAAATCCAGTTACTATAAGCAAACAAACAAAACCATTACTATCTCCCGATGAAGCAGCAGAGAATATTGATCAGGACCCACATCTTCATATACTCTTTGTCATCTCATAGGCCTGAGCCCACATAAAAACCGGAGACCTTGTGACAAAGGAAAGCATGTATTACCTGTTCCCAGAGGTGACATCCATGTCCCAACCCATTTTGAGACACTGCTTGGGCAGAGAGAAAAGTATAGTACCAACTTGGGCACAGGAAGATATTCAGAGTGCACACTCCAGCTTTTCCCAAACAAAAAAAATTTGTTTTCTGTGTTGCTAATGTGAAGCCTATCCGCATTATGATTTTACACCAGGGAGAGTTCAATCCTAATTGTTCTACCAATAAAGGCAAGTTGGAATGATCTGTTAACATTATAACATGGGCAAAGGCACCTATGTGGTTGCCCATTAAACCACAAAGACAATGGTCTCCTAGTTCTGGTTGGGATATAAAGTTGATATCAGTTAGGTCATTCTTACCTTGGCCTTTCTAGGCTTGCATTTATTTTTGAAAAAAAAAATGAGAATGAATAAAAGGAGAGAGAGAGAGAAAAGATGAGAGAAAGAGCAAGCACCTTTTATCTCTTCTCTAATAGGCCTGCAGGCACATTTATATTCCAGCTCCAAGTTCATGCAATAAAGGCCTCTTTAGTATCTCATAATAACTCCATTAGAAAGCTTATGCTTAATCACACAGTTAACTTTTTTTTTGTTGGTTTGTGTGTGTGTGTCTCTCTGTGTGTGTATTTGGTCTTCCAATCCCCCCAACCAATCTGGATTCCCACCTCTCCCATCCTACACAAGCTAAACATTTCCCACTGATTAAAAAATGCTGTTAGTGCAACTTCACCATCGTCCGTGGTTAAATATAATTAACTCAGCATTTCAACAGAAGAAACTGGATCAAATTGCTCTGCAATTTTTGGTAAGAAACAAGATTTCTTCCCACTGTGTGCAGACTAAACCGGGAGCAGCAGGATGGATCTGAGAAGTTAATAACACATCTCAAGTGGGAGTGGAAGAAAGCACATTAATTACTAAGCGATGGATATCAACACCACAACCAGCTCCAATTACACACACTAGAGTGATACAGGGTGTAAACTGAGCTGGGAGGATGCATGCTGTCCCCATTCTTCTCATAAGGCAGGTGTGATGGCTAATCTTCACTGTCAACTGGCCTGCATTTTGAATCTCACAGGAGATACATTTTGGGGTGTTTCTGCGGTGGCATCATATCATGAGATAAGGGTGGGACTGAATGAAGAGCAGAAAGTGGGTGGAATATCATCATTCAACATGTACCTCTCTCTGCTTGCTGACTCTAGACTCACTATAATCATTTGCTTACTGTGCCCACTGCCATAGCCAGAGCTGCTCCCAATGCCTTAATGGACTAGGCCCTCAAACAAGAGCCAAAGCAACCCCCTTTTCCTTAACTTGCTGTGGTTAAGTAATTTGTCACAGCCATGAGTGAAGCCATGGCGACTACAGCATATTCTGTGGGAACACATTGAAGCTCAGAACTGGGCTTGTTAATATGGCTCCCAGCTAGCTAGGAGGCTGCCACCCTCAGGGAGTGACCATCCAGCCTCCCCTTCAGAAAAATGGTTGGGAGTTAAAATCATAACCCTCTGTTTATAAGAACAATAAAAGTAAACCGAGAAAAAAAAAAAACAACAAAACAACAAAGACCAAGAAACTCAAACTCAGCAAGACCCAGAATGCAGGCTGGGGTAATGTACATACAGCAGCCTTCCAAATGGTAGAATTCTCCAGAAAGGATCTTCAGGTGCATTTGAATTAATTTGATTATCCAGCCTAACCTGGAAGAAGCCTTCCTTGTCTCTTTGGATTCTTAACACAATTTGGAGTCTAATTGCATTTCTTTTTAGGTCTGGAAAAAGGTGTACTGTGGAATTCTGGCCTGAGAGCCCAGGCACCACTTAACTTATCTCTCCAGTTTCCCAAGGAGTTACACAGCAGGTGCTGAGAGATGTGCAACTTTTTAAGAGAGCAGAGAAAAATCAAGCTATTGGATCACAAGAGAAAGAATGAGGAAGGACCCTTCCCCATATAAAATCTATAACGCTATGTAATGAAACCAGCAAACTTGCCAGCTGCTCACAATGGTTCTACCCTAGGAAGTCTGCTTGTAAACCTGGCATGGTTCTGGAAATTGGGTGCCAAGCCAACTTTGACCTTCAGTTGTGAGAACTGGATGAAGAGGATGCACAGAACCCAGGTTCCCACCTGGGGATGGACCATGTCTTTCCCCATAGGAAGAGATTCTGTGTACCATTGCCTGAAGGCTCCATCTGCCCAGACGTCGGCTTCTTGCTGCAAAGTTTAGTTTGGCAATGACCCGTTTGAGAAACTGCAGAATGCTGAACAAGGTTTGATGAATTATTTCTTTAATTAAAATATATATATTTTTTCTATTCTGGAACAGTGAGCAGATGCCCCACGGTTAAAGTGACATCCACACTGGCTTGGAGGTCTGTGGAGACAGCAGCCTGAAACACTGTGCGAACATTGCACTGAAGGCCTCAGGAGAGCAAACCCGGCAGATGCTCCTGTAAGGAGCTCCTAGACTGTGTGCTCTATAACGCTGCTCATTACCGTTTGGCCCCAGAATTGCAGCACGGTGCTCTGAGGGATATACAGACACGCAAAGAACATTTAAGCCTCTTTAGCAGTAAGGCAAGCGAGGCCTGGGATCAGCATCAAAGCTCCAAGGTTTTTTGTTTGTTTGTTTGTTTGTTTGTTTGTGTTTGTTTTTGTTTTGACCCCTCTATCTATGGCAGAGGGGTGACCTCACACACTACATGAGGGAAGGCAGCACTGATAGAAGGATCAAGACCACTCAGCAGTTAGCTAAAGAGGGCTTCTAGTCCTAAGACTATAAATTTATCCTACTTTCAGCTTCATTTAAATGTAAGTAAAATAATTGCATCAAAGTTCCAACGAGCTAAAAATCAAAATTTCATTGACTAAATGGAGGAATGAACAAATGAGGGAATTTGATAAAAATCCATCCTTTAAAATTTAAAGTCTGATATAATCCACCTGTATTTATGTATGATGTAAAATAATTTCTTTCTTTCTTTCTTTCTTTCTTTCTTTCTTTCTTTCTTTCTTTCTTTCTTTCTTTCTTTCTTTCGTTGGTGTTGGGAGCAATGTAGAACTAACATGCCATGAAGTTGAGTTGGTATATTATATGTATGGGATAAACCTCTTTTTTATTTGAACGGTGACTGCATATGCCTGAGACAATTCTAAACTTCCTTCTATGACAAATTATCTGCTCAAATCAGAGGATCTAATTAATAAATATAAATAAACAAATATATTTCCTCACTTAACAAGTGAGAAAGGTTCAGAAAGTTATCAGAAAGGTTCGAACAATCGACCTAAGAACACTGCTATTGCCCAGAGCTGTGGTTTAACAGCTGCACCCTGGCTCCTAGATGCAGCCCTGTAGTACTCTCAAGTGGCCTCTATATTCTGAGTGTTTTCTGTCATACCTGTCGTTCTTTACTTACAAACTTGCTGAAAGGCCTGTGAAGCTTGGCAGGTGAGGCTTGTCTGTAATCTTAGCCCTATGTGTTCCCCCCTCTTTCTGCTACTGGGCTTTTTTCTACTTTCCTGATCATTATCATCCTCCCTTCCAGGAAAGAGTGCAGCGGAATACGAAAATGCATGGTACTGAGATCACTCCATTCTACTAGTTGGGAAACTGATAGGCAGAACAGAAGCCAGGACTGCTGATGGTAGCCATGTAGCAGCTGGGCACATGGATGGAGTGGCCCCAGCCGGGAGCATCTGGGACCTTAGACATGAGTTTTCTTTTTAAAAATTAAAGAAAACAAAACTTTGTTGCTATTGCTGCTGAGGTTGCTGAGAGAGAGAGAGAGAGAGAGAGAGAGAGAGAGAGAGAGAGAGAGACTGTGTATTTAAGGGAAGCTCTGCTGTATATCTTGTCCTATTGGGTACTCATCTGGTTTTATCTGATCTGTATCCTTTGTACTACATAAGAAAACATAATGAAGTGTTTCTGTGAGTTCTGTGAATCACTGTAGAAAACCGCTTGAACAGGAAGTCATGGGACCCTTGAGATGCATAATAGGCCTCTAAGATGGGAGGAGGGGAGTGATGGAACTGAATCCCAAATCTGTGCGATCTGACTCAAACAACAGGAGTACAGCATCAGAACTGCTACTATTAAATAGATACCCTCAAACTATAGGACACTCTTGGAGTTTCCCCTGGGGAATAGTTTATACATGGGAAAAAATGGGCACATGGCATCGGAAATGAAGTATTCAGAACAGTGTGACAGTGTGAGCATCTTTTGCTTTTTTTTTTTTTTTAACCATATGGTCTCCCTCAATAAGGGAGGACACATTAGCTAAAACTATAGAGAAGAACCGGCAGAGGCATCTGGCCTACGATGACAGATCCGCACAGGGAGTGGTCCATTCCATACGGTGAAACAGCTGCAGCCGCTCGACCTTCCGGATACTTAGGTCACTGACGTCCATGCCAGGCTCGCTTGTGGCCCATGCTCATCAGGGTGCTCAGCGACACTGTCCATTCAGCTGCCATATAGGAATGGCATGCCAAATGCAATGAGAACGTCTCCCGTATCTAGGTACGTCCCTTTTGAAACTCCTCTGCAAAACTTTGCTTCCCATCTGTTTTCAGCACTGTTCACTCCACAGTGTTAAGGTGAGCTTTCTTTCTTACATCCAGCCCCAGACACAATGCCTGGAATACTGTTGAAACTTAGGACATTAAGACAGCTGAACCATAACCCACAATTCCCCTCCCCCGTTTTTGTTTTGTTTGTTTGTTTTTTGCTTAAATTTGAACCTGAATTAAAATGTCTCCTCAATGCCATTCTAGTTGCTCACTTCTCATCCACCTTGAGACTCATTTTGGCAGGACACATGACACACTGTCTTTCCTACTAGGTCACAGTAAGAGGCGCTTTCTTCTGTCTCTTCTGGACAGGACTGGATATATCCCCTCCTTTCCAAGTATAAAGAATTCATATGAGAGATGCCTTGGTTTTGACAAGTTACTCTCCTGAATGCTCTTGACCCAGAAAAATCTGGGAACCTCAGACCCAAGTTCTGAACTTTCTGGCTGTGGACCAATTCAATAGCAAACCCACAGAGGTCAAAACAGTAACATCCTATTCTCCTGGGGGGAGGAAACAGGCTCCAATCATAACCAAAGCATTAAGTCTGGCTGGCTGACCGGGCTGCAGAGCCAACGCAGATGCTAACCAAAAACACGAGTGGTTTTTATCAGACTTTTCCGCACTTTAGTGGTATTTATCTTGCAGATAGAAGAAGATATGACACAAATGAAAACCACTATATCCCTGGCTTCAGTCCCCATGGGACCTTTCTGCTTCTGCTAGCAGGTAAGACACCTTCCTTTGAGTAGAGGGGGCAGGGCTTTGAGGTTTGGGGTTGAGTAGGTCCTCCCAACGGTATACTTTTCTGAGAAAAACCTATCCTGCTTGTGTATCAAACACAAAAGGAGCTTGAAAAGACCTACATCTGACTAGGAAGTACAAGCAGTCGGGGAGGAGAGGGTCCAGGAATGGTTAGGGTTGGGAATGGAGAGGACACTGGTAATGGTCAAGGCTCCCAGGTGACTTTCCCAGGCAGCCCAGCCGAGCTCCTCTTTTCAGAACAACCAAGGCAAATGAACTGAACAATCTTTTCAAACCTACAGGAGAGCACGTGTTCCAGTGGCCGCCAGGGTGGTGTATTGAATCATTAACGAGCTTGTGTATGGGCTGTCTCTGCCTCGCCTCCTGCCCACTGAGAAGATGCCCTGTGCCTGTACCAACAAAGCAGCACACCCAGGGCAGAGCCCAGTGCTATTTGTGGTGGATGCAAACACTTTAACAGTTCTACATTCTTTTGTCTCCTTTCCTATTGCAAGATTTCTCTTTCTTTCTTTCTTTCTTTCTTTCTTTCTTTCTTTCTTTCTTTCT
>NW_026596039.1:11405705-11455437 GCF_907164565.1 Psammomys obesus
TTCTTTCTTTCTTTCTTTCTTTCTTTCTTTCTTTCTTTCTTTCTTTCACAAAATTCCTTAACCTATACAACACTTTGTGTTTATCTCAAAAAAATCCAACAAAACATTGCATTTCACTGTTATTTGTTCAAGGAGAGTGACATCATGGGCTTGCTTGCCATGCGACTTAGAAAAGAAAAATGCTTCTTCCATTTCTTCGCCAGTGGTGGTCTTTAGGCCAGGAGCAGGCACTGCAGCAGTGTGTAAGATGACAGCAGGCGACTGGGCTCCGCCTTCTTATATGAACAGCTCACACTTCCAACCTGGGCTGTATTTTTCCTTTGTAACACATAAATAGCAAGACAAGGGATAAGCTTTGAAAGAGTGGAAAAACGTGGAAAAAAGGTGTTGACATAATGTGTCTTGACATCTTTATCTGTCTGTTACATTATGGTAGAGCCCTAATCTCACTTCTGTGGCAATTACCTTATAATACACCATCACCAACTCAGCCCTCCATGCCATGCTCTGAGAAACAGCAACATATTCTACATATTCTACAGAAAGTTACATATTCTACAGAAAAATAAAATCTGTAACTACTTGTTCGCTTGCTTTACATAAGTGGTCGTTACTTCTTGGCACAACACCTTTGCTTATGAAAACATGGCAGCAGAAGTTCGCCTGGAATGTGAGTGCATGGCGTGTGTGCTTCCCACAGTTGTAGGAAGCAACCCAAGCCAAGGTTTCAGTGGGGGAAACATCAGCACAGGAAATGGGAAAAACACGGCCAGCTTGCTCCCTGCAAAGGAGGCTCTGTAGAGACACAGGCCTGCTTCTCCCTCAAACCTGCTACAAACTACCGAAGGCTAAAAGGCTTTGTCAGAAGGCTGGCAGGTAGGGGAGTTGAAATCAAACAGGAATCTTCTACGACATCCACAAAAGCCCCAGAAGACATGGTGACGTTTACTAGTAATATCTACCGATCACACTCAGCCCAGGGATTCATGTTTGCATGCATTAATTATTTTCTAAAGGACTTTAACCTGTCTAAAGAAGAAACTAAGGATGATGGCCCAAACATTTTTTTTTTTTTTGGTAAGGCATCGAATAATACATTTGACAGAAGTCAGAGGTGATAACCCTGACAAGATTCCAAACTGTGACATCTCCTATCTTTACAATGACATCTGGAAGGGGAAGGTATGAAAAATTGGAAGCAAGAAATTAAAAAGTGAATCAGCTTTCCAAAATCAACAAAGAAACTCCCAGTAGTATGTAATTTTCATTTTCTAGAAAAGAGAAATAGTTGTTTCTTTAGAGGCTATTTAACTCCTGTTTCACAGTTCTCATTTGTAATATAAATTCTAACAGGTTTTGGAGGCCAAGATCAAGTATACGAGAAAGCTTGTGTCTCAGCTCTTTTCTCTGCAAAGTGGTCATGAGGGTAGAGCATCTCTGTTCAACTTTGCCTGATTTTACACAAGCTCATCACAGAAATTGGGGCCTGCATATCTCCATGCATAAGAAGCTTACATTTCATCCAGTCTCGCAAAAACACTCTTAGAGGGGCTGTCAGGGAAAAGACAAGGCCCAGACTGGATTTATGTCTGATTTAACCTTGTAAAAATTGCCTGGCTCAGCAGAACCTCATGTCCTGTTCTCCCTTATACAAACTGTAGCGGATCCCTTCCAGAGACCACACTATTTGAGCAGTACCCTCTGTAACCTTTGTTTACAGCTGGAACAGCCCTCTTCGACTGCAAGAACAGTCATTTTGAGAGCTTATGATGAACACCTAGGGCAACCGCTGGCATGAAAGCACCAACGTGGCCAAGTGACAAGTGGGTTTGAGGTTTTGTATTGGCCACCGTGGGCAGAAAGAAAAACTGGCTCAGAGAAAGAAATGTAGAGTTTCTCTTCTTTGAAGATCAATGAACACTGGTTGTGTCTGAATCTTTCTTAATTCTTGAAAATTTTAGTGATTCCAAGTTCAGTTCCACTGGGCAAGATCTGGGATTTTTGTTTTCATGTCAGGAAAATTGGACGGCATTAAAAGAGGCCTTAGACTCTCTGTCTTGCAGCTGGAGTGGTCCCATGGAAACTGGGACAGCTGGTAACCTGGAATGAGGCAGAACTAAGCAGGACGTACAAACCCACTTTCTAAAGCACCAATGAGCTCCACAACTCTGCGGATACTGTCAATTTCAGTGTAGCAAGAGAATGTCCATGGCTGCGTTCCTGAGCCTGGTGTTCAACGGCTGACTTAAGGAAACAGCAGGGTGTGCTCCTCTCTGTGACCTCAGGAGCTGAGAAGAACAGCATTAACTCCAACCTGAGTGTTAGGCATGGGGTATACATGGTTCAAGAACGATGAAGCCTAAATTTCCAGCACAGTGGGAAGGAGGAAGTTACATACAGTAAAGAGTGGCAGCGCTGATTATCACTGGGGGCATTTCAACAATAGTTGGAAAATTGGGTTATTAAAAGCTTCAGGTGGCTGGGTAGGCAAGGCACTTGCTGTCAAGCCTGCCAACCTGAGTTCAATCTCTGAAACCCACATGGTCTGAGGAGAGAACCAAGTTGTCCTCTAAAAGCCCCACATACATACTTCCACCAACAATAAGTAAGTGTATTGTCACTTGAGTTTTTGATCTTAGGAACCCTCCTCCACTGCTGGTAGGAATGTAAACTTGTACAACCACTTTGGAAATCAATCTGGTGCTTTTGCAGAAAATTAGGAATAGTGCTTCCTCAAGATCCAGCTATACCACTCCTACACATATATCCAAAAGATGCTCAAGTACACAACAAGGACATTTGTTCAACCATGTTTATAGCAGCATTATTCATAATAGCCAGAACCTGGAAACAACCCAGATGTCCCTCAGTTGAGGAATGGATACAGAAATTGTGGTACACTTACACAATGGAATACTACTCAGCAATTAAAAATAAGGAAATCATGAAATTTGCAGGCTAATGGTGGGAACTAGAAGAGATCATCCTGAGTGAGGTATCCCAGAAGCAGAAAGACACACATGGTATATACTCACTTGTAAGTGGATATTAGACATATGATATAGGATAAACATACTAAAATTTGTACACCTAAAGAAGCTAAGCAAGAAGAAGGATCCTGGGTAAGATGATCAATCCTCACTCAGAAAGGTAAACGGAATAGACTTCAGAAGATGGAGAAAACAGGGAACAGGACAGGAGCCTACCACAGAGGGCCTCTAAAAAACTCTACCCAGCAGGGTATCAAAGCAGATGCTGAGGCTCATAGTCAAACGTTGGGGAGAGTACAGGGAATCTTATGAAAGAAGAAGGAGATAGAGCTGGAGGGGACAGGAGCTCCACAAAGAGAGCAACAAAACCAAGAAATCTGGACCCAGGGGTCTTTTCTGAGACTGATACTCCAACCAAGGACCATGCATGGAGATAACCTAGAATCCCTGCACAGATGTAGCCCATGGCAGTTCAGTCTCCAAGTGGGTACCCTAGTAAGGGGAACAGGGACTGTCTGACATGAACTCAGTGGCTGACTCTTTGATCACCTCCCTGTGAGGTGGGAGCAACCTTACCAGGCAACAGAGGAAGAGAATGCAGCCAGTCCTGATGAGACCTGATAGGCTAGGGTCAGATGGAAGGGGAGGAGGACCTCCCCTATCAGTGTTCTTGAAGAGGGGCATGGGAAGAGATAAGGGAGGGCGGGTGGGATTGGGAGGAAATGAGGGAGGAGGCTACAGCTGGGATACAAAGGGAATAAACTATAATTAATATAAAAATTTAAAAAGATCTGAAAAAAATAAGTAAGTGTAAGGAAAAATAGAAGTATTTAATGGAAGTAATTTCCTGTATAATAAGTCTATTTGCTATATGTAAACTCTGGAATTAAAGTTAAATTACAGGTAAATTCTTTACTGTATGCTTCCCTCCACAGAATTTTCTTCTATTGCCACAGCATCTAATGACTTTCTACTAGCTTGCTCAGGAGGACAGCAGTAAGGAGGATGGATGAGCTGAAAAATAGAGACATACTCGCTGGGTTTCCGCAGCTGGGTATTTCTTGATGATCAAGTATCATTTTATTTCTCATAGATGTGTGCACACAAAAGAAGTAAATTGTTCAGATACATAAACACTTAAGAAATACACCAGGTTTAAATGTATGCAACGTAGACTATAACTTCTAATTATAAACTATGGTAATCCAGACCTCAAATTTGAGAAACTGTATGACTGCAAGTTTTAATAAACAATCTTGTTCCATTTTAACCACCCACTGCAGAGAACCATTGATTACGTTAGGGCCTCGTTCTGATTGCACTCCCACAGGCACCTCTATAGAATTCAGGCAGATTAAGTAAATCATTGTACTCAATAGGGGTGGGATGCTTCAAGGAGATAATCCCATTTTACAATCAAAGATACGCTGGATTTTAGTTTTCCACTGAAGCTGTTGGTCTCTAGAGGCATCAGACATTGTTAGAAACAATGAGTTGTAATTTATTGTTAAAGAAATATGCTTATGCATAGACTTGCTGTTTTAGATAAACACAAGCCACTAATATGCTGATTGTTTCAGGTGATGTTCTTGTTTCAATAATCACCTTACTAAAGTAAGCTGCAGATGACAAGGCTCGACTTGGAATATAGGAGAGGCTCTTGTTATTTTCATCCATCAACCATTCACTTGACAACTGTGGACTTCTTGTCAACTACCCACCTGGGCAAAATATTCTAGGCACTGGTAAAAAATAACTGAAGCATCTCTAAGGTCTCTGTAAGGTGAGTGGGTAAGCCACAGCTTAACGAAAAACAACCTAGATGAAGTAGTATGCTCAAAGCTTATCTTACTATATCGGGGACTAAACTGGGGACAAGGAGAAATGAAGAAAGGTGGGCAAGCCACAGGTCCAGCTTACCACTGTCCAGGATGTAAATGCAAGGGTGAATGAGCTGCTCTTCTGCGGGCCCACGTGCAGTGGTTACTGCCTGTGTTGAGCTCTCAGCACCACTAGACACAGTCACCCCATTTGAAATAACTACTGTCGAGCAATGTATAGGAATTCAGTCCTAAAAATTTGGGAGTTCTTTTTCAAAATGAATGAAGTGAGCTTGTCATCTTTTTAAAATATTTGTTTTTATTTATTACAATTTATTCACTTTGTTTCCCAGCTGTAGCCCCACCCTCATTCCCTCCCAATCCCGCCCTCCTTCCCTCTTCTCCTCCCACACCCCTTCCCCAGTCTACTGATAGTGGAGGACCTCCTCCCCTTCCATCTGACTCTAGCTTATCAGGACTCATCAGGACTGTCTGTCATAGTCTTCCTCTGTGGCCTGATCAGGTGCTCCCCACTCACAGGGAGGTGATCATAGAGCCAGCAACTGAGTTCATGTCAGAGACAGCCCCTGCTCCCCTTATTAGGAAGCCCATTTGGAGACTGAGATGCCATGGACTAC
Organism: Psammomys obesus; assembly: GCF_907164565.1. Lineage (NCBI taxonomy): Eukaryota > Metazoa > Chordata > Mammalia > Rodentia > Muridae > Psammomys > Psammomys obesus. The sequence continues at coordinate 11,411,154 of NW_026596039.1, forward strand.
ATCTGTGCAGGGGTTCTAAGTAATCTCCATGCATAGTCCTTGGTTGGAGTATCAGTCTCAGAAAAGTCCTCCTAGGCCCAGATTTTTTGGTTCTATTGTTCTCCTTGTGGAGCTCCAGACCCTTCAGCAGCCTATCACAGAGAGCCTCTGAAAGATTCTACCCAGCAGAGTATTAAAGCAGATGCTGAGACTCATAGGCAAACTTTGGGCAGAGTGCAGGGAATCTTGGGAAAGAAGGGAGCTTGTCCTCTTACGGGAACGACTTAAAGATATCTGTGGTTGATGATAAAAATTCAAACTTTCAAACAAGATTACTGTTTGGGGAAGCCTCTTTCTACTAGCATGCACTTAACAGCTTTGCAACACTTAAAGGACTTTGCTGCAGAAGTTGTAGTAGTAATAATGAGTGCAATTTAAAATTTTATATAATGTATGTATTATTGTTGTCAATACATTTGTCAATGATTTGGTGAGCCATTTTTTTTCACTAAATACCAACAGATAATGTTTAAAAATCATGTATAAGTTAATGCTTTACTCAAAGTGAGTGGAAACCGATGTGCTTTAATGTAGCGAAGTGCAAAGAGCTAAATGATAAGACTTCAGATTCTATATTGCAAAAGGCTTTTAAGAAAATGCCATTTTTCAAATTTTCATGTTCAAGAACACCCACAATGATCTGTACAACACATTGAAAATAGTCTTCCCTCCATGCTTTAGTCGGGCTATGATTGAATTCCACAAGGAATGGGCTGAAACTCAATCTTCATTGGAGTAAAGGGTAGAAACTTCATGAATTAAGATTAGATAAGATCACCACTGTGAAGCCTCAATGACTGAATCTTGGTGGGTTTATAAGAAAAGGGAGAGAGACCAGATCTCTCTGTCTCTGTCTCTGTCTCTCTCTCTCACACACACACACAAAGTAATCTCTGTTACCATGTGATGCCCTGGACCACATTAAGATTCTTCCAGCTAGCTATGTACTCAAATAAACCGCCTTTCTTAGTAATTCTCCTCAATCTGAGATGTTGTCTATATTGTGTTATTGGCAACAGAAAACAGTCTAATGTATATTCACATGAGGCTGAATTTTTCTCCTATCTTTCAACAAGAATAATCTACACAAAAGACTTCATGTAGAAGCAGATAATAGAATCAAGCCATGTTTTATAAAGGCAAATATCAAAGAAACTTACAAAAGCACTGTTGAAAAAAATTTTTTTTGTTTGTGAAATTTTAATCATTTTTTTTCTAAATAATTTTTATCACACATCATGACATTATTCTTAATTTAAAATGTTTTCATAAAGCACCTCAGCTTCCCAGTACTATTTTCTGTTAGTTATCCAATCCAAATAAAACACCACTGGGTCCCTCAGCAAATTTTAGAAGAATAAAGGAGCTTGCCACCCTCCACACTCCCAAACACTTAGGTATTGATTTTTAAAATATCAGACTCCCGAGCACATAAGTGACAGCATGTGGGTAGTAAGAGCATAATACATCAAGAAAGTAAGAAGAAATAAAACCAAACCTCTGCCACCACCACCAAAGGACAAAAGCACATGTTGACAATTGTCCCAAATGGAATAAATCATGATGTGGAAAAAACAAAAAACCTTGGGACATTTTGACTTTGAGTGTGTATATCTGTTCAGCCATCACACTTGAATCCTATTTCAAACATTTTAAGGGGTTTGACCAGTCATTCTGAGCCACACCTTTCTTGAGGACTTCACTGTGCCTCAAATCTCTCTGATTTGTGTGTCATTATTTGTCTTTAAGTCACTGTGGCTTTTCTCTAGGATAGGTTTGCAACATATGCCCCAACCCACTGAACGACAAGGCCGTAAGTGAGATTATATGGCACAAGAGGCACAAGTCATGAATGTCCTGTTCAAGTCCACACATGGTTGACTCCTTGCTTCCTAGGCCCACATCTCCAGGCCTAAAGGGGGTAAGAAGAGCTGTCATAGCACCCACCCTAAGCCTTCTACATGAATGTGGCCACATCCTTCTTCGTCAACAATACCAAAGTCAACCAGCCTGCCACCTCGCCACATCAACATTCCTTTACATTTCAGGAGAAGGAGAATGCAAGGCTTTCTCTTCTGATTCCAGCATCATTCAGCAACCAGCTCTTTGCTTTCCCTGTGTCTGTCCTTCTACCAAGTCATAACCATCTTAGTCTTTCCCTCCTAAAAATCTTATCTCAACCTTAAGACGGTACTTTCTCCTCTCCCTTTACTGTCTTCCATTTCTTCTTGCTTCACAGGACATCTGGTCCTGGGAGCATTTCTGTAGCCACACCATTGTCTCTACCTGCTTTTTGTTGAGATTAGCTTCCTCTCTTGTAGACAGTATGACACAGAAGCAACTTGGAATGTTTAACTCTCAGATATGTGCTTTCCAAGCTTAGCTCCGTCTTCAAAGTGCCACCTGCAATGGCCTTGTGTGATTTCCAGCTCACTTGTGAAAGCCATAGGCTCCCAAAATGTCTTACACTCCATACAAAGCCTATTACTCTCTTCTGCTCATTCTTACTCCCCTTACTCTTACCTTTCCTTAATGTCTTCCTCTCAGTGAGCATCAGCATTCCAGTCACTTTGTTCTTGTTTTTCCTTCTCAAAATATGTTTGTCCCAGGGGTCAAGAGGCTTTCAGAAACTCTAAAATGTTTTCCACATCCTCTTCTGCCTGTCTCTGGTGCTGCTTCCCATTAGAGGCCAACAAATCACTTATCCTAACTTCAGAAACAGTTGGTACCTGATCTTGTTCACTTCTCTTTCCCTATACCCATCTTTCTGGTGTGAATACCTCTGCCAGGGATGGCTATGAAAAGAAATATAGGGAAAGTTCAGAATCTCATGAGAATGTCTCCTTCAGCAAGCCTGGACTGAAAGAAGGAAACAGGGAGAGAGAGGAAATGGGGAGGAAGACCAAGAGTCCACATACCAGATGTCCAGAAGAGCATACAAGGAAGGAGGTGCTACTAACAAATGTCAAGACTCCTTAACTAGGTGACTACAGATTGTTGTGTCTGTGGATAAAGAGGTTCCATACCATTTGTGAGGGAGGAGGTCATCCTCTCATCTTCTTGACTTCCTGTGTACAGGGGCTCCTACTTCTAAAAACCGCTGACAGAGAATACATTCTAAAATCTCATCTAAAAACTGAGATTATGGTTCACAACTCTTTAGTGATGACTCCCTTGTCTTCCACTTCGTCTACAATGCTTTTCAATGTATTGGCTCTTGTACATTTCTGAGCTATTTGGTGTCACCCATACCTGCTGACTCTGCGGTCTACTGTCAAAGCCTGAAGCCCCATACCTCACTCCTCTCCTGGTAGCGTTCTCACCCTCTCAGCTGCTTCTTGTCGCACCACACTCAATCAGGCAGCCCCAAAGCTGAAATAATCAGTACAGAGGGAAACAGTACTTGCTCTAGGGAACTTTCTACCCAAGGTGTTTCTAATGTGTGATCTCTAGACTGGCCCTAAGCTTTGTCCAGCAGTCCTTCCTCTGGGTCAATTTTCACTTTTTCATTCCTCTGTGACCAGTTTAAACCATCACTCTCATCCTCATGACCTTAGAGTTCTGCTTTTGTTTGAGCAGTTACTTCACTTTCTGAGTATCACCTTGAGTATCTGTGAGATGTTCCCAGAGGAGATAGTATGTGAGTCTGAGGCAATCAAGTGGGGAGGACCCATTTTTAATGTGGGCAGGCAACATGTAATCAGGAGAGGGTTTAGAAAAAATAAAATTGAAAGGCAAAATGCCCCCCCCCCCCAGTATGAGAGTTTGGACAGATTCCTGATGTTGCCTTGGAAATCAAAACTCTAGGCTCCTTGACTATAGGATATCAGGACTTGGACCTATGGCCCTAGTGGTCGAGGCTTTTAAGAATTAGAGTAGTCAGGTGGTGGTGGCATATATCTTTAATCTCAGCATTGGGGAGGCAGAGGCAGGCAGATATCAGAGTATGAAGCCAGCCTAGTCTACAGGTGAAGTTCCAGGAGGATAGCCAGAGCCACACAGGGAAATCCTGTCTGTAAACAAACAAACAAATAAGTGAATAAGTAAGTAAATAAATTAAAAAATAAAAGAATAAGAGTTATGTAGTCAGACTTTTTGGTTCTGAAGGCCCCCAGACTTGGGTTGAGACATACAACTATCACTCTAGGGTGTCTGGATTTCAGGAAACCTGTTGCAGGGTTTATCATAGCCTTAGTCATGTGACTCAACAAATCATAAATGAATCCCTTCTCATACATCAATGTACATATTCCCTCTCTGCAGAACCCTGACTAACATGGTATCTGTACCGACTCGGCTGTCAACAGCTTCTTAAGTACTCACCATATGCTGCTCCGCGCACTCGGAATGCATTATCCCATTTAATCTCCACGCACTTTGTGTGCTATCTCAGCAAAGGGCTCTTTCTTGGCATCTGCCCGTCTCCCCAGAGGTCTCTTTTCCTCTTCCTTTACTGTATTCTCTCCACCTGCTCCATTCCTCAGTGTGCTACCATGCCCAAGTCTCTCATCTAGAAATCCCCAAACCTCTCCTCAAGTACCAGTCTGCTGTAGCTAGCCCTCAAGACCATTATTTCCCTTACCAGCCAGACATTGAAACAGTACTCTTTGGTCATTATCGCCAACCTCACCCTTCTCGCTTTCTCCTTGAGCCACTGCAAATCAGAGTCTGTCTAAAAACTGCCATGGGAAGTGAGAACAAGTGTCACTTCTCTTGCTGGAACTATTTGAGGACCCACTCATATGTAAAGTGTGCCAGAGTCCTTACATCCATTATCTCATGTTGCACTTCTTTGTATTTTCCCCATTAATGTTTATGCTACTACACATTTAACATATGCTGAACATGAGGCTGAACCTAACTCGGCACGCATGATATCTATTTGACATTTCTAGGTTCAATCACATAGGAAGTGTACATAAGTATTTATTTAATTAATGATCAAATAAAAAATACCCCCCAAAACCACTCAAGGTTTTATTCTCATCTCTATTTACGCATGGAGAAGACTGGGGTTCAGTGTGGTTATGAAACTTTCTTTAGGTTACTTGCCTAGCAAGCAGGGGTAGACCCAGACCTCAAACCCAAATCCGATTACCAAAGCCAGCTCCTTTTGTCTTTCTGTGTTCCATTCTTTTCCAGTGACGGCACTGGCACCTGCACCCAGATGACATGCTCCTAAATTTATTTGCCCAGCCCAGGCCTTTCTTCTTAGCCCAGATTCATAGACAGATACCCTCTTCATATTTTCACCTGAGAGCCCCACCTTTAGCAAAGCTCCTATCATTGTATTTCCAGCTCCAGCATCTTCTCTCAGTCATACTCAAGGGGGCACCATCTCATCACCTGCTCCCATAGCTCATGCTTCCTCTTCCCTTTCTTTTCTATCGCAAGTTACCATGATCTACCGATTGTTGTCTTGCCATCGCTTCTGTCTACGCCTTTCCTGAGCGCTGCATCAGTGGTACGCTCACAGTTCAGGCTTGCGCAGCATGTTGCATTGCCAATTCCTAAGTACATGTTTCATTATCAATTCAATATATATATACAATATATATATGTAATATACACACATATATACATATACACACATATATACATATGTATATTACATATATATACATTATATATATTATACATTTACATATACATATGTATAATATATATAATGTGTATATATGTGTGTGTATGTGTGTGTTTAACAAACACCTAGAACAATGGACAGCAGTGACTACACAAGTTTTGCTTTGGGAATTTGTATGTGTTAGTATTATAGTGTGTGTGTGTGTGATGTATGCATCCATTGATCATGTACAGGTAGCGGTTACACTCACGATGTTGTTGACTTTGGGCATCCTTCTCTATCTCTGTCCACCTTGGTTTCTCACTGAGCCTGGAGCGTGTCTTGTTGTTTGGGCTAGCCTAGCTGACCAGCAGGATCCCAGCACCCACCTGTCACACCCAGGGCCAAGTTGCAGGCATCTGCCACTGTGCCTGTCATTACATGGGTGACATCTGAAATCAGGCCTCCGTACTTGTGCAGGAAGCACTTTGCTTATTAAGCTATCTCCCAACCTTAATAGTTTTGTTGGCTGGATGAATGATAATATTTAAACTTCTCTATGATTTTGTGCCACTTTCATGAAGAACATGAACAATAGCAAAATCGCCCTGGCTAAGGAGGGGCCTAGTATGTACAGAGCAAAAAGCATGCAGAGGTAATGCCTGCCTGCCAAGGCAAAATGATCTAAAGGAGAACATGTTGGAAATATGCATTTTTCAGCATTCCACCAATATTTTTAGAACACATTACCCTGACTTCCTTCATATGTTGGCTTGGAGACGAGAAGTTGCCAGGCCATGTGTGACAGTTGCTGTCTACATTTGCTATAAAAAGAATGGGAGCCGGCATCCTCAAAGCAGAGGAGCACAAATGCAGAGCTGAGGAAAAGCACCCTGCTGCCAGCAAGATTCTGTGGCTTTTACACTTGGGTTCTGTGTGCAAAGGCAGGGCCTGGCCACCAGGACCTCCTCATGGTGCTGGGTCAAAGGCGTCAGGCCTGAACTCTGACCTTAAGGTTTGAAAACAAACGTTCATTCGTTTAGGACTCATTGGTCGTATCACCAAACTAACACGCTCCAGGCTCAGTGAGAGACAGTTTAAAAGAATATGGTTGAAAGAAGCAAAGGAGGACGCCCAAGATCTACCTCTGGCTCCACTTAGCCTCACACAAGAGATGTGCTCCTCAAACTCACTGAAATCTTGTGTTCAGGATGTTCCTCAACTATTTTTAGCTTTCTCTGGAACCCACTCCAGGTTTACAAATTAGATGAACCAATACCAGGATCACTGGTTACCTGAAGTCAATGTGTAAAGGGGGCTTTTCTTGTGATGACAGTCAGTGGAGTGCCTCCTGTATCTCCTCCATCCACAGAGCCTGTAGTCTTCCTGAGGTTCCTTTTGGTTTATGATTGATAACCACACCCACCTTCCATCCTCCCTGATGGCTAGAATGAGAACGGCCCCTATGGACTCATATATTTGAATGTCTATTCCCCCTTCCCACACCATCACCTGTGGTGGGATTGTTTGGGAAGGACTAGAGAGGTGTGGCCTTGTTGGAGGGAGGTATGTCACTGGGGGTGGGCTTTGAGGTTTCAAAAGCCCATGTCATTCACAGTTATCTTTTTCTTTCTCTACCCCCTGCTTGTGTATCACAGGTGAGTTCTCAGGTGCTGCTTCAGCACTACGCCAGTGGGCCACCATGTTCCCCACCATAATGGTCATAGTCCATCTGAAACGAAAGGCCAATTAAATGTTTTCTTTTATCAGCTGCCTTGGTCATGGTGTCTTATGACAGCAATAAAATGCCCAAGGAACTTCCTAATCTAGCTGCTGAATACAGCAAAAGCTGAGGACCAGGGGGTGGCTCAAAAGGGGCCTCAATGAGCATTTGCTGCACCCCAAGCAAGAGAACAGACTACTGGTTGGTGACAGGGCCCAAGCTGAGCAAACCAGTGCTAAGCATGTAATGTCATCTGGAAGCCCCCACTCCTCTGAAGAGCTTTAGGGGAACACTGATGGTGGAAATGGGAGATTGGGATGACAGAGGTGTAGGTTACTTTGCCACTTCTCTGCTTTCCTCAAGTACACAGAGTGCAGATACTCAGAAAAAACAAAAACAAAAAAAATCCCAAAAAACTGAGCCAATCATGTAACCCTATGCCTTGTTCTGTAGAATGACAAGCAGCCTTAAAAAAATTTTTTTTTGGACATTTCCAAGCAGGGGACTGTTACCTGGCCGTGTCCAACCGACTAGTCACTTCCAGCCTCCCCAGCAGAGAGGACTTCTTCACTTACTGGGATTATTTCAATCCAGCTTTATTCTCATGCTCTCCCAAGCTTCCATATGTGCTCGCTGAGTGGGCTGCACTTTTGCAAACTGACCAGGGTCCCTCAGCTTCAGGCTGTTTGGCAAATTTTCCTCTTAGTCATTTCAGTTGCATCACAGTTGACAGTTTTTCAGGTTGAGGCCATTACCCTGGACCATTTAAGGTTTGAGCCTTGGATTTAGAAACCAGAGGGAGACCAGAGTCACAACTGTGAAAGTTGTCATCTCAGAGTACCAGCAAGATCAGTGATGTCCCAGGGAGTGACCTCAGCACGGTGGCCTGGCTCTGCTCCTATTACTGCACTTTCATGCTTAACATCACAAGGTCTGCGGGCTTGTCTTTTTCCTATCAGTTGCTGGCCAAATCCAGATATTAGGTCGGTTTTCAACAACTGAAACTTGACTGTTCACTCAACTGTCTAAATGTCCTGTCCCATCATGTGTGATGCAAACAGTGAAGATGACTGTCATTCCTTTCTCCTCCACCCTGCATCTTTCCCCATCCTCCTCACAGGACCATTATTCTATCCTGAATCCATCTAGATCCTTCCTGAATCTCTCTCGCATCAAAAATCTCCCTAAACTACCTCAGTTTACAGGGCTTCCAGCATGTCCACAATGAAAACTGCCTGACAGTTTGGGAAAACTCCACCTTTTATGTACTATAGCTGTCTGTCTGTCTTGCCTCCTCAACTGAATTATATGTTCCTAATGCCAGGGAAAGAAAGGTCACAGGCCTACTACTCTTCCAGTGCCTGCACTGGTGTCGGCATGTGGGAGATGCTTGATAAAGACTTGTGGAGTTGGATGGGACACAGCAACATGGATCATAAATGACAGGGAGGCATGCACACTGACCCTGTGACTTACTTGGTTTCCCTGAAGGCAGAGCAGCGTGTGTAATCCTTTCCTTGCCACAGAGAAGTGCACTGATTTTTTTTTTGAACCAATTCATTCTAGAACATGTAATCCAATCCACCCTACAACCTCACTACAAAGTACTTTTACGTATCTTAATTCAATTTTGTTTTTACCACGTAGGGTTCCATTCACTGAAATTGGTTTCTTTCTGAAAATAGTGATTCACTTGTCTATCTTTGTAATATTTTTTCTTTTCTTTTTTTTTCTTTTCTTTTTTTTTCTTTTCTTTCTTTCTTTTTCTGAGACAGGGTCTTTCTACATAGCTCTGGCTGTTCTGGAACTCACTCTGTAGAACAGGCTGGCCCTCAGACTCACAGAGATCCACCTGTATCTGCTTCCCAAGTGCTGAGATTAAAAGCATGTGCTACCATGCCTTGTCATTAAATGTCATGATCAAATTTAATTTTTTAAAAACCTAATCAGCCTTTGTCTTTTCTTTCAGTATTAAACTCACTGAACAAACTGAATATGTTGCTGCCTTGACTCCTCCCACCACCTGCACTTTTCAACTGTCATGATCCTCTTAAAATTTTTATTTTCTTGCAAATTATTATCAAACATACTAATACACACCTTCCAATTTTACCTTTTTCCTGAGAGTCAATTCCATATCTACTACAAGAATATTTCTTTCAAACAAAATGCAATAAAAGAAGTCCACAACACAATATTCCCAAACTCGATTTGCATTTTCCATAGAAACTGTATTATAAATAGCGATTCAGCTTGTTCTCTGGCTGAGGCACAAAGTTTGGCTAATCCATCTGCAGTGGAAAGCAACAGAAAGCAATATGCTAACAGTAAGTGTGATTAAATGACACACCGAAGAGTGAAAGTTAAAGAAAATTACCATTGTCCTTAATATTTAAAACTGAGCTCTTTAGTTTAGAGACAGAGAGATTGAGGCTGTGGTGGCCATCACTTTGAGGAGTCCCTTAATACTGTCATCGAGTTCTAAATCCTGCAGGCCTAAGACCTCGCTTCCCAGCTTAACTACCAGCCCTCTGTTTGTATCATCTTCCTTCCTCCACTTATCCTTTTTCTTCTATTCCCTCTGGCTCTGTCTTCAACCATATGTTTTCCTTCATCTGGATTATGATAACAGATTCCTAGATTGCTTCTCTGGGTCTAATCTCTGCCCTGATATGCAATTTTCCTGTGGTCTACAGATTAATCCTTATAAAGCACACCTTTCATGGTATCATTGCTTTGATAAATAACATAGCATCAACCCCATCAAGGCAGAAAAATAGGGAAGACATTGCTGCTCAGTGGCAGAGTACTCACTAGCATGCATTGGGACCTATTTTGATTCCCAGTAATACAAACAAATATAAATAAAAAGGCACACACTCAGTACTGTGGGGATGTGAACTCTCATCATAGAGAACGGCCTCGGATCAGACAGCTTCTGCCAGGTTCTACTGAGCATCCAGCAGGGTTACTTGCTTCCATCTAAAAAAAATCCAAGCTCTAGAAAAATGACTTACAGGATTCTTGGTCATAGGAGAGTGTGGGCAATCATGCCCTTCAGAATCCGCTGGCCTGCTGGTTTGCTAAAAACCATTAAGTGATGCTCCCATTTGGCTAAGCTTGGTCCTATCAGAGAGGAGCTGGGGTGATGAGGATTTTTGCCAATAGTAGGAGGACAGAAGGTAAGATGGTCACCTGTTGGCTTCTGTTTTATCCCTTTGAGAAAAATGAAGAGCCCTATGCATAAGAGCAGAGTAGAAAATCCCTTGCCAAAACAAAGCAGCTTTTCTGAGACTGCAAGTCTTCTTGAACACAAGGGACAGAAGCCCTGTCTTCTCAATGCTATCATGAGGTCCGAGCATATATGAATGTGTCCATGGCAATGCCGCACGGATCTAGGCACACAAGTGACTATGAATCCTTAAATTTAAGACAGAGAGACACACCAAGGCTTTAGATCAGCCTCCACACCCTGAAAAAACTCCAGCTAATGTTTTTCCTTGGAAGAATGCCTGCTTCCTCAACTGCAGGCTGGCATTCAAATAGGATCTTGTTTCATATTATACCCTTCATCCTGTCTCACTGAGAGGAAACATCTAGGGAAAAAGGAATTTGTGGTTTACAACTAGATCCAAGAAATAGTTGGGAATCAAGATGATTGAAAAATCCCAATAAGAGCCTTCTCTGATAAGTGAAAGGGAAAAAGAAAGGCTTGACAAACAAACAAATAAAATAACCAAACCAGTGCAGCTAGAGCTGCCTGTTGTCATGGCAACTCGAGCATCTTAATCCAGTCCTTCGGGAGAGCAGAGATTACAATAGCAATAGAGAACCACACCCCTGTGGCCTGAATCGACCCAATGCCAGCCCTAGCCACCAACTCAGGCTTCCCCTCTCAGAGTCCTTGAAAAATGAAAGAAGGGTCAGGAATATTCTTGTTCATTTGTTTCCATTTTCTGTGTAGTACTCACAAAAATCTATTTTGGTGCCTGTCATTATTGGTTATTTTTTCATTAGAAGATTATGCATTTTCAGAGCACTTTTACACATTTTACTTTGTAAATTTTGAATAGTGGATTTGACATGGTGGTGTTTTGCCCGTTTTGTAGAAGATGGTGCCAGAGGGACGCCACAGACAGGCCATTTAAACCTTTGGATTTTAAAGAGGGACCATAATGTAGATCAAGTGACCAACCCACTATATAAAGTTGTCAGTGATAAAGCTTTAGCTGCTGTCCCAAGGTGATCACCACGTGAACTGCTGGCCGGTGTCATTTCAGTGGAAAGTGAGCTGTTCCCATCCTCGCTGTTTTAGAAACAACAGCACCACACAATGCCTGGAATTTAGGGGCTAGTTGATAAAAAGATGTAGCTTCCCTGTCTAGCTCTGTTCCATATTTGCAGAGGAGCAAGCAAAACCTCCGTTCTAGCTCTCAGGGCAGTTTGAAACTATGGGAGATAGCTGGAAACAAAGAGTGGTAATTGCAACATGCATTTCTGAGTCTCCCATTAGCGGAGTTGTTCCCCTACTGTGCTGAGAGATGACCTCATTAGGGAAGAGGAGCATCAGTGGAAAACTCAAAACCTCTGAACCTGTGGCAGTTAAGCCTGTGCCTGGGGAAGGCATCCACAGCTGCTGCTGACAATGGGCTTCTGTGCCCCATTCCACAAAGGCTTTTGCTACTCCCAGTGAGTGGTTTTTGTTTTGTTTTATCTTCCAGCAAGATGGCTGCTGATTGCAATGAGCTCAGAATAGCAGAGAGTAATTAAAATTTCATTTAAAAAATACGTTGCACAGTTTAACATCTATCTTCACAAGAAACACGGCGGGGGTAAATAAAATGGCATCATCCTTATTTAGCAAGGCAAGGAAAAGAACTCAGGCAGAGTGGCACACACAGGGACAGGGGCAGCAGATACAAGAAGCTGGACAGCAGATGAAGAGGCACCAAGTTGTAGGCCTTTGTTTGGACACACAAGTGGACAATACAGAAAGAGATTTTACCCCCACCCCCACCCAGAGCATCTGTCAGCAATCTAATGGCTCAACCAGGGGACTCATTAAATTCAAACGGTACTGAATAAGGTACCAAAATCCCCTGCATTCAAACCCCTCCAGTACCTGAGCTGGTCTTAGGTACTTGTGTCTTGTGAGCAAATATGATGAGTTGACACTTTAATAAGTGTGTGCACCTGTTCACATGCACATTTTCATGTATGTGCGGGTGAAAGTGCACCTCTGTGCACACGGAGGCCAAAGGATAACCCTGAATGTTGTTTCTTAGGTCCTATACATCTTTGTTTTTCTGGGACAGAGTCTCTTACTGGCTTGGAATTTGCCAAGCAAGCTTTCTGCACCATTTACTACACAGTAGGAGCCTTTATTTGGTCTAGTGTATGCCTACAGTCCTAGGACTTAGAGATGAAAGTAGGGGACTAGGAGTTCAGGGTCATTCTCAGCTACATAATAAGTCTGAGATTAGCTTGAGCTACAGGAGACCTCTGTAAAACAAAAATGAAACAAAGTAAGAATCTTTCTGAACTGATTGTGTAGGGCTTAAGTCAGCCATTGAGACTCGGTTGACCTGCTAATGTCGTGGCAAAGATCTTGGCTTCTCTTCATCCCTTAAGATCTTACTGGGCCCTTTCCAGATTATATCTACCTGTGGCCAGCCAATATCACCCAAATCGGTCCTGTACGACTATCCCAGTATTGTTGACAACTGGAAGCGAATGTCCACCACAAAATGGACTTCTATTTCTTACAAGGAAGTCCACATGCAAAGGCTACTCTTTTGAAATACATACATTTTACTTATAGAAAAAGACGGATCTATTGAAAGCATAGTGCTCTGAAGAAGTTATCTTTTATTAAAGCAGCTGGATGTTCAGTCATGAGCTGTGTTTTGCAGGTCCAGATATCACTTTATATCAGTTTTGAAGGCTGTCTAGGTGGCAATAGAAATCCAATGATGAATATAATAAAACAGGTTCATTTAGCAATCAAACGATGTTATTATCATTACTACATTACCCATTTCACTCTAAAATTTATGGTCACTTTCAAAAGCAACAACGCATTCCATTTACTAGTTTCAAAGCAGCCTACATATTTTATGTTTAAAGTAACTTGTCATACTCCAACTTCAGAAATAAATACCCAATCAACTTACTCGCTCCTTCTTTCCCCAACACTGAAAGCAAATGTCAAGTGTTATAAAGCTCGCCAGTGATGTCAATAATGTTATTAAAATTGAGATTTAATATCTTTTCTCATATTCTTTATAGAGAGAGGCATAGAAGAAGGTAGGGCTATAAAACTAATAACCAGTTTTTTGGTTTTTTTTTTCATGGCAAATATTTCCATTCACATGGGGCAGGGTAAACCAAGGCTTTTATGGAATCGTTAAGCCACATTATGGGTGATTTTGATGAAAATTAACTAAAAAATGTTCCTGGAGATGCCTGTGTGTGGATGAATCCAGAAACTAGTGCCAGAAGAAGTCACTTCCAAACTCACAGGCCTGTCTGTTTGTATTCAGATGTGCTTGAGCAGACTCTAGCGTGCACGGCTGTGTTTCCAAGGATTGGGGAGAGGGCAATGGCAAGGGGAAATCTTCTTGGCTCAAAACACATCAACGTAAATGCTGCTCGTATATCAGCTTACACAACAAGCACAAGCAGAAACATTTCTTTTATGGGGACCTGAAAAGTATTGAAAGATAACATTTTTCCCGTTGTGTAACACTGAACCAAACAATGGCCAGATAGATCACTGAAAAGAGAAGGAAGGGAATGATGTATTGGAAATGGTACCTACATACTCCCACACATGTGTGTACACATGCTCACTGTGCACACGCACACACACAGTGGAGGAGGCATCCAAGAAGGTATAGTTTTAATGTTCACATCTCTCACTATCACTAATGTGGACATTATCTTTATTAACATGGTTAAGGATGTTTGCCAATTGCTAAGACAAACACTGGGTCAAAGATTCTGGTTTTTCTTGCCATCCTTAGAAAAATAAAGAGCTATTTGTGATTCAATGCTTGGGTAGCATAACATTAGTGTCAGCCACGAATCCTCAATTTTATCACCCTTTTATCCTTTGTAGTTTTCATATTTAAGGCAATATTGGATCCAGCCCAGGTTCATATACAAAGCAGAATCATAACACTTCCTAACAAAGGTCTGTTTTTATGGATTCTTTGTTCACGTTTGTTTACACTTGCAGATAAGCCAGCTGCTATTTATTCCTGGGCTAGTGGAATTGGAAGAGCTGATGAATGGCGTCACTGTGCGAGCCAGAAGAGCCATGCAGTCTGAACTGGGGTATTCATATTCTTTAAATTAAACTAAGAGGAGGTGTCTGTCTTTCTGAGGTCACGAGCTAGAGAGTGAATCCCTGCAAGGTCAATTCAATGTTATGAACTAATTAAGATGACTGACATAATGTAATAAGTTCTTGCTCATGCAGATTGGCTGGAGGACCCTACATGCCAAAGAAAATTGCCAACGACTCGGGGATACTGCTGTGTCCATGATCATTAGTGTGTCAGCACGTGCTGCGGGCGAGGCACGTTACATCTGCGATGCCTGATCTGTCTTCACACTTGTTACTCTGTGACATAGGCGCCCCCATTTTATGAAGGAGAAATACAGACTTAACCATTTCAGATGTTTGTTAGGGGCTATAAAGGACATATCTTGCTGACCTGGAAAATACAACTGCTGAAGTGATCTTTATAATTAAAATTCAACACAACATTGCCTTGGGTAATGAGTGGGGTCAGCCCTTTCTGTCTTACGTTGCTGAATTACTGTGAATTAAAGGCTTTTAAGCAGAAACTGTAATCTGTGAATACTTATTCCATTTTCTAAAATATTTAAGTCTTTTTCTAATTACAGGAAAAATTTTCTTATTCTACATAGTCACAG
This sequence comes from Psammomys obesus, assembly GCF_907164565.1. Taxonomy (NCBI): domain Eukaryota; kingdom Metazoa; phylum Chordata; class Mammalia; order Rodentia; family Muridae; genus Psammomys; species Psammomys obesus. Next base: position 11,426,423 of record NW_026596039.1, read on the forward strand.
AATAGCCTATTTTGACTAATAAAACATTCTAGTTAAGCACTCTGGCAAGAGCACTAATCGTCAAGAAAAGGGACAAAATTGGGTGTCATTTGGATTCCATACATGTTCCCTGGCATGGGTGTCCACACAGACATCATGCATATATGTGCGCACACACACAAGAGTAGTTAGAATTATAATACTTCATATTAATTAAGTCCATGTTATTTTTTTGGTGGTCTCAGAAATGTAAAGGGAGACTGCAAGTTTCACTGTGTTCACAAAGGCACAACAGACAAAGAACACGTGTAAAATCTAAAGGAGAGAAGCCAGCACGACTTCATAGACTCCTAGCTGACAGGAACTTACATCTGAAGGGTGAGAAGACATTTCAGAGATCTTGTGCCCAAGTCTTTCCCTTTTGGATGGTGTACTAGAGATCAGATAACTGGAAGTCTAAGTGACTCAATGAAATCCAGGATCAGTGGTAGTCACACAGCGGCCAAGACATTTGTCACGAGTTTGCTATGCTAAACCCCCTCATGAACAGCCATGCTGACCCCACTTATCATAATCAACACATGAGCAAGAGAATGCGTGCTACCTCTTGCCTTCTAAATTTGCTGATATCCAAGCAAAGGTGGGTCTTTGTTTTTTATTTCTCTGAGAGCTTATCCTCAAGTGTCTGTCTGTCTGTCTGTCTGTCTCTCTCTCTCTCTGGCTACTGCCTCTAATACACAGATGTCTTGGTGCAAACTGGACACAGCAAGGGAAGGCTGTTTCGCCATTTCTGGGCAGCTGCTGATCTGTGTCTCTAAGCAGTTTCTATTAGGATTGAGATGCATTGGGGGCATTCAATTCCAGCCTTGCAATTTAACTTGCCAGCTTTAACCAGGGAATAATTAATCAATTATTTACTTAGCTGGCACCATTTCTCCTGTCACATAAATCATATTTAATTTCAATCTATTATAATCCATTATCAGTGCCAAGCCCACACCCTATGTGTACTATTTGCTTATAGGATGGTTTCACACACAAAGCATCAGAGTACTAAGTGTCCCATGAAGATCTGAAGATGAAGAATGGCCTCTGTTAAAATGTGGTTCTTGGGAACACTTTAGAGATTTCTATATTTTACAACTTGAACATATCCGGCGCCATTTACTATCTAGTGCAAAACCACCGGAACAATCTAGATCAATAGTCTTCTTAATCTAAAAAAACCCATCATTCAAATAAAATGAAAATATATACATTATATATATATATATATATATATATATATATATATATATATATCAACTATGTCTTGTAATCTCGCCTTCTTTACACCAAAAACCCCAAAGCCTAAAACTGAAATATAAATGCTAACAGCATTATGCATGAGTTAGTTTGGGAAAAGTACATAATACCTTGGGAAAAAAACACAAAATGTAAAAGTCATGTTAATTTTCTTTTGAATGAACGTGGTACCACAGTTATGTTGGAGAATAGTTTTATTTTAGTGATAACCTCCTTTAATTTTTTTATTATTATTAGTACTGAGTGTGCATGTGTATGCAGGATGTGTGTGGAAGTCAAAAGACAGTTTGTGACGCTGGTTCTCTCTTTCCACCTTTACATGGGTTCTAGGAATTAAAGTTAGGCTTCCCCAGCAAGGCAATGTCTCACTGGCCAACATACTCATTTTTAGTAGATGTGATATCGAAATATTTGGGAACTAGGTAATATAAATCTTCAACTCATAAAAATGATTCAGCAGAAAGCAAACAGCAAAATAGCAACAAGAATGTAAGTGGTTGTTGACTAAGTATTGATTATACCATTTTTCATGTTTTTAATTTGTTGAAAACTTCATGATAAAGAGACGAAAATAACTAAAATATCACTTCAGAAAAAAAAATTACTCAAATCGCATAGTTCTTCACTCCTTAACAGAAAACTATTGTTTGGGACAGATGATGAGTTAGCACCAGGACACAAAGAAAATAGCTGCTGTGTGGAATGAGCCTCTAGACAGCAGAGACTAGAAGACTCACAGCGACTAGAAGACTGAAGTCAAAGGTGGGAAAGGCATGACAACAATCCATTCAGCTATTTTCTGTCTCAAGGCCCTGGTGGCTTGTATCTGGCTAGTTAAAAGTCATGCAGCTCTAGATACTCTGGCCTCTATCCCTCAGGCAGTATGACAAGGAGCAAAGGGAGGCACCATGTGCGGAGGTTCAAATGTTTTTCAAAAGGCTGGTTAAGGGTTATGTATGCTTTAAAACATAGACTATGCATGCATGCTGCAATCCCAGTGCTTGGGATGTAGAGGAAGGTTGGAAGTTTGAAACCAGCCTGGGATACACAGTAACTCTGAGACCAGTACATAGCAATCTTGTCTCAGTGAACCAAGCGCTGATAATGTAGGCCATAGGCACAGTCTTCGCCTAGTAGGACCTGGATGGGTCTGAGTACCACAAACAAACATGTTTGTCACTTTTCTTGTATCTTCTGAGGCCACCATGGTCACTCTAGGGCTTTACGTGCAATACAAACCCAGACATATTCTTGTAATGACACCCGATAATGCTGGACAGTCTACCTTACTTCCTGCCTTGAGCCATGCCAACTTTATCTTTCTGTAGCTCGGTTTCCTAAGTTGAAGTTTAGGAATAAGCACTGAGAACCAAATACAACAACATCTGAAGTTGCTTAGCACCCCACTTGTCGTTTCAGAGCCTCAGGGAGTGGTGGGCATTACCACCACGGGGCATCTAGAATCAATGTTGTCAACAGGATGTTTTATGGAAAAGTCAGGAACAGACTGCCAACACCCTTAGATTACTCATACTTAGTTTAAGAACTGTCTCTTAAGAACACTGATGAATGAATCAATATCAACTGAGAAAGTGTTCTGATGTTCCAAGAATTCATCTTTTTGATTGCTCATTGGCTTATTTCTTTATTTTTATTTAGAGAAATGGACTTGCTGTGTGGCCTAGGCTTGCTTGGCTTGAAACTTAATGATTCTCTTGTGTCAGTCTCTAAAGGGTTGAGACTGCAGGCTTGGGTCAGCATACCTAGTCCAAAAATTCATCACAATCTTTTCAACTCCTGTTTTTATATTTTGCATGACTATGATAAACAACTTCAGGCGAGCTACTAAAGCAGAAATGAGAGCATCTTCGGGATGTGAACACATCTCTAAGAAGCCTTTCAAATGGTTCTACCTGGTGTAGAAAACAGCAGCAGAGCTATTTCTGCTCACTTTTAAACTCTAAAGAAGAAGGAATTCAATGGCCACAGATATTTAAGCTCACAACCAGCTGGCAGTGGTAGAGTCACCTTGTCTGCAGTGGAGTGGATAGCACGCCACATGAAGCATGGGAGGTATCTGGATGTCCCAAACAGCTGAAGATCTAAGGCCCTTGTCTATTCTCTCCCTCTCCGTTACCACACACAGCCCACACAGCCGTTTAGCTGAGCCCTGTTAAGTAGATTTATGGATTACATTTTCTAGTTTTAACTAAACCAATCTTTCCAAAATGAACAGCTGGCTTAAAACAAGAAAGCTTGTCACAAAGAAACGGTGGATTCAAGATGCTAATAATGAAAGCACACACCAGCATGAGACGATGGTGGAACAGTTGTTCCTGGCACAAGCATTGTGCTGGCTCGATGAGGTAAAGGTAACAATGATAGCAAAAATGTAATCATCAGAATAATTCAGGGTATGGCTTTAGGACACTCACAGATAAGCATATACTATGACTCGAGACACTCGCTGAACACACATGCAATTTCTGAAACTAAAAGTGCAGATCTATGTAGCAAAATATTCAAGAGCAGTTTCCAGATGCAGCAATCAATCAAAATTGTTTAGAGAAAACAATCAAGACCCGTTGTTCAAAATAAGTTGGAATGGGTCTCTATTTTAGTATAGTGAAATATAAGGGGATAAATGCAAAAGGAAAATCCTACACTCAGGGTCAAAACCATTCAATTTCTAAGCACAGAAGCGTAGGAGACTTGGTTTCAAACTAGCTCATACCATAGAAGCCCAGGGTTTTCAGCCCACACAGCTGTGTACCAGGTTAACAGCTTGTCTTGGCCAACAAAAGGCCAAGCTGCACCTGGTGGAGGGCTAGTGTGGACACACAGGACTTGTGTTGTTCTGGATGAAGGGTGGAAGACTGCTGCTGAGAATTCCTAGAAACCCAGGCTTGCTTGAGTGCATCCAAGCAGGATGTTTAAGGACAGGCTTCCAGGCAGGGCTTACAGGCTGGATGAGAAGTCCTCTAAGGCCAGCCTGAGTCTGAGTTTCAGAAATCCACAAAGACCTAGGCTTCAGGGCTAGCGCCATGTAAAGGATGTTACATGCTTTACTACACAGATGCTTTACTCAAACCTAATGAGCGATGTCTTTGTCCTGGTCACTACTGCAAACTAACACCCGGGACAGAGCCCAAATTCAGTCTGCTGTCTGAGCATTCACAATCTTGGTGGTTAACTGCTTATCATCTGACAACTACATCAAAGTCTACAAGGGTTTGATTCCAAAGTAATTTCCAACTTGAAGATTTTTTTTTGATTGTGTGTGTGTGTGTGTGTGTGTGTGTGTGTGTGTGTAGGTGTATGAATGCACACGTGTGTGCAGGTATGAGTATGGAAGTCAGACATCAGCCTCGAGTAGTTTCTCAGGAAGCCTATTTAGTTTCTTTTTAATGTAGGATTTTTATCATTGCAATCTGTAGCTCCATGATTAGGGGCCTGGCTGGCTGGCCAGTGGGTTTCAGCATAGGGGTTCCCGTTTCGTCCCCAACATGGGGATTACAAGCAGGTGCCACAGAGCCTGGCTTTTTGTGTGTGTTCTGGGGTCCTCATGCTTATACAATGCCGACTGTGCTTGTTGGTCCCTAAACTTGTTGCAATTTTGTATCTGTATATTCCACTTCCCTCAAAAACAAAATTAAGAGGCTGTCAACAAAGATCTCTGAGCCTCTGTGTGAATTTTTAACCAAGCACCCAGTGTGCATCTCTTCCGTATTATCTGCCATATCTACTTTGAATTGATTCCCCAACAATTTAGGCTTTATTTTGAAATCACTCCCCCCTGCCTTGTGACAGCTCATTTGCTTGCTCATTTGCTTGCTTGTACATACTGAGGATGTACAGAGAAAAGCTTAAGGCCAATTCTGTTAAGGCTTTGTAAATAATAGTCCACTGTGGAACTTGTACATCTGTGTGGAGTTATGTACACATGAGCACAGGAGCCTGTGGAGGCCATGCCAGAGTGTGTTATTCTCCTGGAGCTGGAGTTACAGGCCACCAGAAAGATGCTGGGAACAGAACTCAGGTGCTTTTGGGGAACAGAGCTCAGGTCTCTGAAAGAGCAGCCAGCATGTACTCTCAACCATGGAGCTATCTCTCCAGCCCCATAGCAGTACCTGCAAAAAAAAAAAAAAAAAAAAAAAACTTCTTCCTACATTAAAGATCACAAATATAAGAAACAAACACAGAATGCTGAGCTTTGAGAGAGGAAAAAGAACTAAGGGCTGTAAGTACATGTGTGCCTGAGGCAGAGGTAGACCTTGACACACATCAGATTGACAGGAGCACAAGGTCAGTACCTAATGTTTTCTGTAGGTTGATGGGTCAAAAGGATAAGCTTTTCAACCATCTCAGCTTGTTATTAGAAATGAGATAATTTTGAAAGGTCTCCAAGCAGGAACAAGCAGAGGAAGGACTGCCCATGTGATGGGTTTTTAAAAATAAGTTAAATAGGTCAGTGATCATATCAAGAAGCTTGGAACAGAATAACGGGTTGCAGCCAACTTAAGACCATTTCACTCATCTATTCAATAGTAAATATTAGAGATTTGATTTCCTTCCTGCCAGGAATAATCAGTCAGTATTTCCTGCAGAATGAGATTGGCAACTGTAGTTTTGTTAAGAAGATAGCTCCTACCTAAGTGAGCCTTCAAAATGACCATCTGGCAACTGTTGAATTCAAAGACAGCCTGGGTGTTAGAACTGCCCTCACTATCACTCAAGACTGCAGGCTAGGGCTTAGTGGGACAGTGGCCCAGTGGTGAGGTGCCATCAAAGAGAGGTGCTTGCTATTTGCCTGTGTCTCTCCATAATCCCCAGTAGCTCATGACCATGATAGGCTGGATGGCACTCTGTGGTGAGCGGGACACTGGAAGAACAGAGACTTCTGAAGGTTGCACTAAAATTCTATGATTAAAACATCTCTGAAAATGTGGCTTGGCTGGATGATTAAATTCTACAATTTCCAGACCATGTAGAGAATAGATCATCCTTCAATGTTCAATCGAAGGGGCAGAAAGGCAGGTCATTTTTTTTTTAATCTCTGTATCACCAGCAATATTAAAATAAAAAGCACATGCAGATATAACGGTGCTATTTATACAATTAAATGAAGCAAGAAGTTATTGTAAAAGACCCCAGCCAATGCAATATTTACTGAAAGGCATGCATCTGTAGAAAAAGAAAATAGATGCTCAAAATGCAACACACACACACACACACACACACACACACACACACACACACACATCATCATCATCATCATCATCATCATCATCATCTCTGCCATCTCTTGCAAACAGCAACAGGACTGCCTTTTTGCCATTTGCTATCCTATCCAGGGTGTTGAGCTGTTGGAAGACACAGGCAACACTGTGCCTCCCAGGCCTAAGATGACAGAAGCCCATGAGTCTGCTCGACCACAGATGCTGGGCTGAGATAACCAAAAAGAATAGAGGATTCGGGGAACAGCAGCTGGGCTAGACAAATCTAACTTCCCACCTGCTGTTGATTTCCACATTCATCTCCCGAGCCTGATACCCCAGCCATGTAGAAAGCTGCCAGCATGTAGAGAAATTAATCAATGTGTGTGCTTGGGGTGGGGGAGCTATCCATGGTCGATTTTATATTCTTTCTGTAAACACATTTGTGTAGCACAGAGGCAGCTGAGCTGAACAACCGTGGCTTTCGGAGCTCTGTGCCGTAATCACCCATACACCTGGGACTCACGCAGCTCTTGATGCGCTTATCTTAGATGAAGGCTTTTATTTATTTTTATCTTTGTACAGTAAAGCTGGCTTTGGAAACTAATTAGACACGTCTGGGCTTTTTGTTTGTATGTTAGTTTTCCCTTTATGCAAGGAGACATCTACTTTGTATTTCTATCTTGTCCCTTCTTTGTTGCCTTTGTTGCTTTTCTTTCTGTCTGAGCAGAAAGCAAGAATGATTTCTGTACAGGACTGGTCAGACATGTTACTCCTCAGGGCTTGGGGACATACATATACGAGATCCAAGCATCTCCTTCATTGCCAGACAATCTCTATCCCAAGCTACATTGCGGCTTAAGGAAGTGCTCTTAAGACTATCACATTCCCTACTGTGATTTCCTTCAAAGTTCTAATTAGTTGTACACAGTATTAAATTCTGTAAACTGCAGTGTTTCTTTGAAATCTTTTTAAGGTATAGAGATGCTCCAATAGTGCAGGCTGCCACAATCAGTCTTTGAAAAAAGTCATTTTGAAATGCAGGCTTCATATTTTTGGAGACATTGCACATCTTAGAAACAATCATAATGTTGAGTCTCAAATTAATATTTGTTGCTTAATGCCATCAAAATGTCAGATGAATGAGTAATTAGGCACGTTTGTACATAATGTTTATTTGCTTCTTTTTGGAAAGGCTAGAAGCATAATGGAGAATTCAAGTCAAGAAATGTCTTTCAACAAATGTATTCTCAGAGAATCCATTTTAAAATAACACACTACTAGGTCTATAACTGTCTTCTTTTAATGGTCAGCAAACATCTGAGTTTCTAGATAACGCGGGGAACATAAAATATTAATGTTATTTAAGCCATTTCTATATTTTACTCATATTCTTTGATTTGCTGGTCTTGAGGGGGAAAGAAACCATTACCACTGCTTAATCCACTTGCATCTCTTCAAAGGAAGTTCTCTCTTTGCCTCCTGTTAGGCCATTTTAGGACCATAAAGCTACCTTTCAGTCCTACTTATTTTCCAGTCTTCCCGTTTATTCTTGTTGGTAGTTGAACTTCACACACCACAGAGGAGCCTGCGGTTGTCTTCTGCCTTGCCTGTGTTATTCATGATTACCCTCCAGATGCCCTTTCTCTCTGTCTCCTCACTGAGGTCCATGTCCTCAAGTTCCTGCTCACACAGCCTTCAACTCTACTCAGTCTCCTTACCCCTGGATCTTCCATCTCTCTTTTGTCCATACTGATTGCATCATCCCAGGAAGGACTTAGTGTTCTCACTGGAATGGCTAGCCTTCTGCAGGGTGCCAATGATCACTGAATGCCCTCCCTCCAATTTCCAGCCCAGTCCATGCCCCAGCACTTTCCACTCATTTGAGCATGAATCCTGTATCCCTGAGACAAGGAGCCAAATCTTTTCAGAGCCGAGCTGTTGCAAATTCACACACTGCCCACTCAAAAGTTGTTTATGTGGCCTGGACATCACCTATAAGTGTCCTGTCTTTCTGATGCAATCTCCATAGAATTAGTCCAACCTGCTTCCCCATGCTACCAGACTCCTAACTTCTCCTTTATCCCTAACCCCTTCTCAGAGAGACGGTGGGTAGGCAGCTCCTCTAAACCCCTTCACTGCCTCTCCCCATCTCTTTCTCCATCCTTCACTGATGAAAGAAAATTATCTCCCTTTCCTTCTCCCAGGAGGTCTAGCCTTTTTAACCTCTTTCTACCAAGGCTCTATGTCCCTACTTACCAGGTAGCTTCTCCGATACTTTATTATTTCATAAAACAAAAGCAAAACCTTGCTTCCTGACCCTGCAGCCATCCCTATTACTCTTCCATCTCTCTCCTTCTCTTTGCTGCCAAATTCTTTCGCTGTGTGCCCACTTACAGTTTCTACTTTTTCCATTCATTCTTTTTGACACTTTCCACAATCTGACTCCCTCCTAGTACCACAATTCTGCTGTAAACTGCACCACAGGTGCCAAGCACCTGTTTCTTGGCTGTTCACTAGAATTTCTTTCTTTCTTTTTCGATCAGTAGTCTCAAAAGAGCAGTCTATGAAGGCTCTTAAATATCAGAATGTCTAAGTAATCCTCACCTACAGACACTGGGCTTCAGTGTTTGGATGAGGCTCAATAGCAGGTACACATTTTCTGATGCTCACTAGGTGGCTGTGATATGCCCCAGGCCTTAGCCAGCTCTGGAGCCAACCAGGGTGTGCATCCAGAAAGGCCTCTACACAATGCAGAGACTGATGGACTGTGGAATCTCAGGCCCGGTGCCTGCATCTACATCACAGATTCTGAATATGACCCAGAGAGCAGTGTGGAAGAGGGGGCAGAAAGACTGTAAGAGCCAGTGCAGCTGAAAGTCTGCTTCGAAACAGTTTCCTAGAAATGGCTGCAGAACGTTACCACATCAATGAATATGGTAACAACGAAGAGGCTAAATGTTGTGGGGTCCCACGCATAGGCAAAGAACTACAGGTAACTTTGGGGTAAAGGAGAATTAACCTCTCCCAGAAGAAGCCCCCTTATTGGTGTCTAGTGCAAAGTGGTCAGCCTTAAAAACAGCATATACTCACAATCAACAAAAATGGACTCAGTCCATATGTATATCTGTAAACCAGCAAAATAAAAAAAAAGGCTATCAATTTGAGATAGAGGGCATGGAAGAGGTTTGAGAGAGGGTAGATGGTGAAAAGGGAAGGGGAAAGTGAGTTATGGGATTCTATTTAAATTAAAAACATATTCTAAAAGTTATTAATAATAATAAAACCCACAAAGGTTTCTAGGTAAAGCTCAGGTATGTGCCACCCTGGTCCTTACCCTCCTGATGGCTCCTGGCTATCCCTTGTATTCCTGTTTTACTGTCATCCTCTGTACCCTCAAAAGAATTGTCCTCAACCTCATGTTTCCCCATAGCTTCCTCTTTTCCATTCTGTTAACAATCCCCAATGTAAAAAAGATCCAGACCACTCTCTAGTTGAAACCTGATACTCACTGGCCTGGTACTGCCATGGGCCTGTTTCTTCTTGTACATTTTTAGTGATCTGGTTTACTCTAACTGAAACAATCAATGACTCAAATGATACATTTTCTCAACAGTCCTGTCCCATGGTACTGCTATGAATTTCTTTCCAGCTCTTTGATTGAAAGTGCACTAAACTATGAAGAGAAAAGAAACTCTCATGGTTGATGGTAGGAAGGTGAATTATTAAAGCTCTGATGGAAAACTAGGTGAGGATTCCTCAGAAAGCCCAAGAGGCAACTATCATATGACTCAATATCCACTGATAAGTATTCACTCAAAGACTGAAAGCTATCCCAAAGAGATGTCTACACTCACATGGTCTCCATGGTGGTCAACATATGTTATTAACCCGTGTGCCCACGAACAGAAAGATAGGGCATGAATATGTAGTATATACGCACAGTGGAATACTGTAAAACCTTGAAAAAGAAAGCAATCCTTCTGTTTGCAACATGTACAGAACTGAAGAAGAGTCTCAATGGAACAAGTACACATTCTCATTCTCACTTTGAGAGACATAAGACAACGGAAGAAACAGAAACAGCGAGTGTGGATGGTGGAATGATAGAGTCAGTTACAGGCTGGAGCTGAAAATGTGAAGATCTTATTCAAAAGGTCCAGAGGAATATGTTTTGGGCAGGAGGAAAGAGCCTTTTTTTGCCCTTATACTGCAGAACATGGTGACAATGACAGATACTAACACATTGCAGTACATTCCAAAATCACTAATAAGATTCAAATGTTCTCACCACAATAACTGGTAAGTAGCTGAACCGAGAGATATATTAATTAACTTGACTTAATTTTCCCATGCTGTATTTATAGATCATAACATCACTTTGTTCCTAATAAACATGGATGACTATCATTTATAATCTGAGATAAAAATTAAAGCAAAACTCATTAAAAACATAAAACACACCAAAATACAAATTCCAAATTCCGAGTAAGTATCCACTGCTCCAAATTAACATGAAAACACAGTGGTATTCATTGTGGTCTATCAATTATACTGACTTTTGCACATATACTCAAAAAAGGGCGCTCCCCAGACCCATGTAAGATGCAAGAAACCCCACTTTTCAGACAACTCATTACAGATCTTCAAGAAATAGCTGGCCCTGAGGTTCTTGGCATACATTCTGACTGTTAGATCAAATCGCAAGTATTAAATCAACTTGTCTCCAGGGCACTGTAGGTGGACCTGGCAGGCTGCACAGTTCAACACATCACTCGCTTCCCTCAAAGAGAGCAGAGGAGTATACACAAACACAGAGGCAAGAATAGTCACTTCTGAGCAGCAGTTCATGGTTCGGGGTACCAGCGGATGCCAACTCACCTGCATGAAGAGGCCTAAGGGCACGTTTGACAGGACATGGCACACACTACACAGGGGTATTTGATAAAGCCAACAGCCCAGCTTCATTTTGCCCTGGATTACATAAGCTCTAATGAGATGGATTACTTGTCCCAAGGTCCTAAGACTCATACTCTCAGTGCCTTGATACTTTCTTATTGACAAACATGTGCCTTAAAAATTATAATATGGTTATTGAATTTTGGATACAAAACACTAAGCAGCCTCTGTCCTCTGCCCGTGGATGCTTCTGCAGAACACAGCAGTGCTGGGCATTGGCTATGATGACTATGACAACCCCATCTCCAAGTTCTTCCTACCTCCTTACTCACTTCCTCAGTTCTTATCTGTGCCGGTGTTCTGACACACCCTGTATCCAGGGGGAATTCTGGGAAAGTAGTCTTCACCATCAAATCTTGAGGCTCTTAAAGGAAACAGTCTTTGTCAAAATACAATAGTTATGAAGCTCGGGTCATGGTCTCCATCGCAATTCCATGTGTCCCAGTAGGGAACTGGTAGGAGAAAGGCAGAAACCATCTGCCATGGAGGATGCACCTGGTGCTTTTCTCTTCTTAGTGTGGATTACGGCAGCAGAGCGAGCTGCTTCTAAACGCAGTCGCACGATGTAAATTGACAGATAATCCTCAGATCTCATCATTTATATGGCATGCCTTAGAAAAACACTTGCAACTCAATGTGACAAAGGACAGCAGTCCCAGCATGGGAGTGATGGGGACTGAGGAGAGATGATTCTGCCTGAAAATGTGTACAGAAGGGACGGAGAGGGGAGAAGAAACACTGGAATACCTGGTAGTTATTAAGTCTCAAGATCAATGTTCTCAAGGAGCCAATTAATGCATCTGGTGACAAGTTACTCACCCAGGAGGAAGTGGAGACTCGCTTTGAGAATATGCATATACATAAGAAAATCAAAAGCTAAGGCAGGGACTCTGCATACACGTGTGCATTTAAAATCTTTTATTTCATTTTATTTATTCATTAGGTGTGCCTAAGTGGCTGTGTATGGGGACTCAAATGGCACTGCGTGTATACGGAGGTCAGAGGACAGCTTGAATTCGCTCCTTCTGCCGTCTGGGTCCAGGCATTGAACTCAGGACTGTAGACACCTTTACCTGCGGGACCATCTACTGGGCCTTGCACATCCTTCTGTATCGCAGCAGTGTGTACAACAGCCAAGAGGTGAAAGCAACCGCAACACACATGTAAATATGTCTGAATACACAACACACACCTACACACAGTGTTACGTAGTGTTTTAACCATAAACACACACACACACACACACACACACACACACACACACACACATCCACAGCCTGCAGGCGTGATTGGCAGGTAAGAAACTGTACAATTTCTCCTTTGCAGAGGTATCCATGTGATCACTGAGCACATTTAATGAAGTCTCATATAAGAGTCGTTATTGCATGGACCATGCTTCCTCCAAAGTATGAAATCAGAAAAATGTCAACACCTCTCCTTTCCAATTAAGGTTTGCAAAGCTTTACCATCAAGCGTCTGTGAATTACTCTCCATACTGTGAGCTATGGACAAAAAAATCCTATAAATACAAAGACTAGCCTTCTACACAGGCATGTACAAAAACTTGAACCTCATTCAGCGTTAAGCCTCAGGAGCGAAATTAATCAATTGAACCCTGATATCAGTATGGAGGTCCTCACAGTCGCTCACATTTTCTCTTACAGTAAAAGTGAGTAAATGAAAATGTGCCAGGGTCAAGGCGAATGTTGCTCTCCATGTTATGAAGATGGCACAGCTGCACCAGGTCACATGATTAGCAGTTCCTTACCTTTTGGTTGTGAGGTGAGATAATGGAAGGGATTTCATTGGAGCAGGCCACAGCAGCGCATCATCAGGTTGAGAATTGAAGCAACAATAACAAAAAAAGAGAGAGGCAGAAAAGACCATTAGATGACATCCTTGGATAAGAGGGCAGAGCGTGGTCTTAACACCACAACAACACACAGCACAGAGGTGTTTTGATGCAGCCACAACCCAGAAGAGTAGCCCTTTCTTTCTCCATAATTAGAAACCAATTGCATATGGCATCAAGAACAGAGCATCTTGAGCATCTAGCGGAGAACTTCCTTCCTCAGCCCTTTCCTTAGCTGTTGCATCTGTTGCTAAAATAGGCAGGGCGCAATGCCGCCATCAACATGTGGGACAACAGGGCTGCTTAGACACTTGTTTCTTTTTGAAATAACTGCTTCTGAATACAAGGGAAGATTTCTACTCCTTAAACCTGTGTTCAGTGTGCTGGCACGAACATGTCTGCTTCCTAGCTCTTTTTCTTTTTGGGTGCTGAGGATCAAAAGCAGGGCCCTGTACAGGCTTATACAGGCAGAGCTGAACTGTGGAGACACACCTTCATCCTTTGTTCCTCAACATTTGAGACGTGGCCTTTGGAACAGTCAGTACCCATGCTCCTGCATTAGAGGCCCACGTGTAGGGAGGCAGATGCTGCTCCTGTTTGGATGGTGGTCAGGAAACCTTCGACAGGGCAACATGCTGACTTTAGCTCTCATCCCTGTTAAAATTATGCTGAGTTAATGCCCAAGCAAGGAAAATAGGCCATGGAACTCAGCCCCTAAACACACAAGAGCTACCAGTCTCTCTCTCTCAATCCATACCCTTTCTCTTCTAGTGATCTGACCTCATCTGCACACTCCTCAGGGCTGGGTGACTAAGCTCAGGAACAGTTGTGTCAACTGCTATATTAGGAAGAAAATATAGTCTAAAAATCAGGGAGGAGAGGGAGTGGAACTCCTTTCCCCTGGGTCATTAAATCACATACATTATTCAGTGCAGAGACAAACTGAACAGATGCCATTGGTTGGAATAATTTTGAATATTTTCCCATTTTTTTTAAAAAGACAAATCCTCATAGCCTGTCTTAAAATGTAGGTCAGAATCTTCTGGGAAAACTCCCTTTTCTCACCTAATTTACAGATGTTATCTCAGTGCCTCCATTGTAGCTATCTGAGGTGAGCCCTACATAGACATGCTAACAATATGGGTGACCTTTGACCTTTAGGAGGATTCCCTGAGCCCAGAGCCAGCCCTGTAGGAGCTACACTATGTCTACTCAGCAGGACTGTGGAAGCTGGTGGGGGAGGGAGAGAAAGTGTCTTTCCCTTTCACAGGAAAGTTTCACATGACATCCCCTCTTAATTGAGTCTAAATAAGCATAGCAGGGACACAGCCCTGTCTGGGCACAGAAAGTGTGAGCTGGTCAGAAGTTCAAATTTCTCTCTGTGGTAGACAGTGAGAGCTGTCCTCTGCATCTACTTCCATTTCCTAGTGCATGGACAGTTGGACAGCATGTTCCGGTCTGCAGAAGGCAGCCATGGCTGTGTGGCTGGGAACAGCGCAGTGCAGTGGGCTGTCGGTGGAAGCGATGCAAAGCTACATGTGTGATGCATATCAAACTGCCTGGAGTGTCCTTCACTCTTTCATCTCCTGTCGGCTGACTGCCTTATGGACTCCATGGAAGAGTTCTGCCATCCTAGATCTGCAGTTTGCTATTTTGAGAAAATATCCCCAGTATGCTAAGCCCAGAGGTCTGAGGCCCACCTGTCACAGGTGACCCTCATTAGCCTGGCCTTCACATCCTCATGGGCCTCATTCCAGGTATTAACTTGTATCTGATGCCCCTGGACACTCCTAGCAAGCGCCTGCTGAACATGTGGTGCTCTGAATAACCCATGAATCCTAGTGAATTGGAGCTTGAAGCAAGGGACCTGGAACTGAGGGAGAGGCACAGTCCACTCCACCCAGTTGGAGTAGTAGGTGGCTTTGTATCTTTAGCTCATGAAGACCAAAAGATCTGAAATCATCCAGAGAAGAAGATTTGACAGTGACAGGCTCCCTTTTAATTACATCAACTGGACTGCAGCCTCCACCACAGCCTGACTCATAAAAGGCAACTAGACTTTACATTTAGAAGAAACATGAGCAGGGTTTTCTAGCAACTGGAACATCTGGATTTGGTCAGAAGGTCTGTCTGAGGGTCTTCAGAGCTACGTAAGGACTGACAGCTGTTGTCAGCTGCTTAGCAGTCTTTTACTGACCATCCCTCCTGTGACTTCTATACAAAGTAAGTGACACAACAGAAAGATAGTGAAAGGATAACCTCCAAGTAGTTTTCTTCATAGTTCCCTCTGTATTGCAAGAAGTCAGGCATCACTGAGTCAGGGGTAATTATCCAGCAAAGGAGTGCCAGAGTACCATGCTTCTCCCTTAGAGAAAATACTTAGTCACATGGCCCTTTGTAAGAGCTGTATATGAAACAGCCAAGGCCAAGGTTAAACTTGGAGATGCACACATTCTTTTATTACTCAGTGGGGAGCATCAGCCATGTGTACCACACTGAAATTGGTGCTGTCAGGGAAGTCAAGTCTTTGATTTATAGGTCCTATCTTCATGTTGCTTACAAAGTAATAGAAGTAGGGCATGCTATGAAAGGTTAAATAAAAAGACAAGACAACAGTACAGATGATGTCATAAAGACAACTGCAACTTGATCACCAGGCAGAACTAGGCAATTATTTTTTTCCATGTTAAATTTCAAAACCCATGCAGTTCACAAACACCACCTTTTTTTCTGGCAGTTCCAATCTCGGTTACCCTGTTTGACTACCTATGCCATTAATACACATCACTATGTACCATAGTGTTCAACAGACTCGCTCCATACACTCACTAAGCTTCCCTAAGGCAGAGATCTTCTGTTTTTCTCACTGTTGAAGTGCAGTGCCTTGATCAGTACCCATGAAAATGTAAAAAATGCATGGCAGCATCAAATAAATGGAAAGCATATCAAGTTTCTCAGCACAGAAATTAACATTAAACAACAACCAGGCTCTTAAAATATCCAATAGCTCTTCACAGGGCACCTCAGTTCCTTCAAATGCTCTGTCAGTAGTAGGTAGTCAAGCTACTCAAAGGTACTCACATGATGGGTACAGTGCATCACTTCAAACACAGCAAGGGTCTTAAGTGTCGCACATAAGAAGATACTATTTGGAAGATGTCCTGGACTTAGACTGTGTTCCACAATCATTATTTAAATTGATTGGTCTAATAAATAGGGTGGCCTTTAGACACCCAAATATCCAGAGAGCATTAAAACTATTAGTGTTATTTTTAAAATGGTGACAGAGGCTGGGGAAATAACTCAACTGATCAAGTGCTTGTCTCGTGAGCACGAGGGCTTGAGACTGGTCCTCAAAACCTATGTGAAAAACTGGGCCCCATGGTGCTTAGATGTAATCCCAATGCTGGGGCGGCAGAGACAGGAAGATCCCTAGGGCTCATTGGCTGGCTAGCCTAGCCTAATGGGAAAGCTCCAGGCCAATAAGAAACCCTGTGTAAGAGATAAGGTGGATGGCATTCTTGAGGAATGACACCCAAGGTTATCTTCTGACCTCCATGAATGTGTACCCCTACACAAGCAAAAAACGTCAAAGACAACCTGCATAACATGTATGTATTAATACAATACAGCTTGAAGCTATAAGAGAATTAGGCTAAAGTACAACTTGCCTATCTACTGAACTAGCTAGTGTCTGAGAACAACTTCCAGGGCAGAGTTAAATGGAAGCTGCCTGTCCTTGCCCCTTGTCATCCTGACACATTTTCTTTCATTAGAATATAGTCTCATATAAGGAATCTTTAAACCCAAATTCCTGCCTTTCTCCTTAGCAACCTCAGTGCCAGGGTATTTGCTTTGCATTTTATGCCCCTCTAGAATCTATGAAAAGAGATGGATTCTAAAGTGGTCCTTAGGACAACACTGTCTTTAATCACAAGGTGAAATGAACTGCATTTGGCCTTGCTGGATGGCTATGTTCATCTCACAGCTGTGACAGAGAGGGATGTTTGGAGAGTGGATGACAGATGCTCATATGCCATGGTCACTGTCGCTGGTATAAAAAAATAACACAGATCTTTGGCTATAGAGTGCCCAGGAAACATACCAAAGAGAATCTCATTACAGTGAAGATAAAGCCAACGGATATGTACAAAGCCAGCTCCACTTGCATGGGGAATTGTGCAGAAACCAATCTACCACGACAATTTAATTTTCAAAAGCAAAACTCGGCCCTCAGACACCAAGCCAGTAATGGATTTTTACTGAGAGTATCTTCATTTGTGAAAAAAAGGATCCTTTTTTTTGGGAAACAAGAGGCCTCACATCTAGCATATTTAGTGTCCATTTCATGGTGGTCCTTTTCTGAGATTTAATTTAATGAAGAGAAAAAAGGCAGCCTTAAAGCTGCATGGCCCCCAGAAAGCATGCTGCAATGTTTCTTCACTTTTCGTTGGTGTAATCTCACCCATCTTTCACGTTTTGTATCGTGTACGCACGTGTACTTATGCGTGTACATGCGTATGCGTGTGCATGCTGGTGGAGCACAGGACTGGTGTTTGGTGCCTTCCAGTGTCGTCTTCTTCTATTGCAATCCCCCTTATTTTTAAAGCAGGTTACCTCACTGAACCCAGAGAGCATTTACTGGTTAGACTGGGTGGTCAGAATGCTTCAAGGACCCGCCTATCTCCCCGTATCTGCTTCGGCCCCGATGCTAGTGTTATATGTGCACACTGCAGCATCTGGCTTCCAGATATAATTTCTAATAAGTTGTCTACACACACACACAGCTTTACAGTAACTACAATTACTGCTCATACAGTATCAGTTACGAGGCACCTGCAAATGACGCATTTGCAGCCACTCCCATCCTAGCCAGGTCAGTTCTCCGATCTGTATGTACCTACCTTCCATGTCTGAGTCTATGATGATCCTATAAAAATCCAATGAAATGTAAAACTTATATTTCAGTTTATAACCCTATGTCCAAACAATTAAGTATGTCAACCTCCAGAACATAGCTGTTCAAGGAGGAGATGACTTTGCAACAGTGAAGAGGGGAGGCAGTATTATAGAATATCACACAAGTAGGGCTCTTTGTCATCACTTTCAGAAAATAGTTGGATTTTCTTTTTATGCAAATCTTGAGAAACCATTTGCCACTCTTGGATCAAAAGCCCTGAAGAAGGGCCTTCCTATACTGGATCATGCTAGATGGTAACACTCAAGGTAGCTTCCAGTACTATTTCACAGAATTAATACATAGTAGACCTGAAACTGAAAATTAGGGCTGTGTTTTCCCAAACCTCTATTACTGCCCTCACGTCTATAGATAGGAACTGAACAAGAAAGGGATTCTCAACAAATGTGCACTACTGTGAGTGTTCGTTGTTGATGTAGGGAAACCAGCTCCTAAGGGAGAAGAGGTCGGGGTTGTTCCCTTTTAAACAAGGAAGCAGAATTAAGTAACAGAGAAGACAAGGAAAGAACCCAAGACCAACCCAGTAATACAGTGACTACACTTCAGTGGCTGGATGGGCGTGTCACAGGGAGAATGGGCAAAATAAGGCTCAAAGACTCCCAATGCATCAAAGAGGCCTTGATCACAGAGTTGCCTCAGCCAAGCTTTCTGCAGTAGACACTCATAAGAAAGGCAAAGTTCTTCTGTATCTACAGGCACAAATAGTCTAAGCTCAAGATCTGCCCAAATTCAACACATCTTTAAGCTTTAAGATAGACTGCTTGACTTTTTCTCTGATAAAGTGACTTTGTTTGCAGCTAGTTGATTTTTGTTATGAGCAGTAAGCACTTACCTTTTTATTGTTACAATTCATTTTTCTTTGGATGGAAATTGAATCACAAAGTTTTAATGCCTTGCAGCTCCTAACATTGATACATTTAAAACTTCTGTCTCTCATTGCCATTTAACTTACATTACCAATTTCCCTAAAAGCAACTAGGTTTTAAAACAATCTCCCTAAAAGACAGTTATTATCTAAAAAGATGTTGCATTGATGATACTCCCATTATAATCTTCATCCACTTCTTTCCACAGTAGCAAACAGACTACTTGGGGAAGAACGATGAGAGGGCTGAAGCAGTTCTCCATACATACAGAGCACAGCACCTCTTGATAGCATATAGAGTGGACACACCCCACCATTTTGCTACAGCTTTGCTGACCTCCATTTATTGTACCGCTCATAATCAATTTCATTTTTTTTAATTGAGAGGTAAGGTCTGTACAATAGAAGTACCTGGAGAGTTTTTAATCATAATAATTCCTAAAGCTCACCTCTGGAGATTCTGGGTTAGAAGGCTATGGCATGTATCTAACAGGAACCCAACTATATTCGCTGTGGAGTAGGACTTTGGAATCATAATTCAAACAGAAAAGGAGTCATAGAATGGAGGGCGGTTCTCACAGCCAGCGAAAAGTATGACTGTCTTAGTTCAAGGCTAAAAGAAATCCATAAGGTAAGCATACTGGATGTTGTTTAGTGGACAAGAAACAGGCAAAGAAAACAGACTGGAACAAAGATTCCCTCTAGGATTTTAAACCAGGCCATGCTCCATGCACCAAAATCTGTCTCAATGGACTAAAGAGAACTGAGTGGTGTTTTGTTAGCTACTAAGCAATTCAGGAATTTGGGTGGAGCAAACTCGTAAACTTGTAAGTAAAATGGGTGCTTTTAAAAAAAAAAAAACTTTTCTATTTTTAGGCAGTCTCGCATATTTCAGGTTGGATTGAACTCGCCATGCAGCCAAGAATGATCTTTATAAGTTTGCTACCCCAAGTCCAGTTTATGCAGGCTAGAGTTGGAACCCAGTGCTTTGTGAACGCTATGTTAATACTCTACCAACTGAGCAACCTTTCCAGCCTTTATATTTTATGCTTCAATTAAGACATTTTAGAGAAACTTACAAGGAAGTAGTCAAGGTCACTAAATCAATGTGACTCACACTTTTAGGATACCTTGTTCACTCTACTTCTAAATTCACCACATACAAGTGTTGGGTTCTGCTCTTTACCTTTCTGAAACGTGATTTACAGTCTTCAAGTGATTGTGTTCACAAATGTGTACCTTGGAGTGTGCCCACCACACATGTTCTTTCTCCAGTGTGCATAGATTCTCCAATAACATCTGGCTTTATTTGCTGGAGGAGGACACTTCTCTGTACATAGTTTCACTGTCCTGCATACCTGCTACAGGTAATATACCTCTGTCCATTCTTACTCCTTCCGGCTATATTTAGTTTTCTTTGCATCCACCACTGCCTTCAGCTACACTAGAAAGTGTGAAGAATATCTTGGCATAAATGTCAACCTTGCCAATTCTGTCTAAGTCTACCCCGTAAGGTGGATGAGTTTTTTCCATTGTCAGTTGCCTCATTTCTTCACAATGGGCAAGTTTTCTTGAGTTGCATTGGGGAGCTGGTGGGAGTTCAGTAGATTCTTATTGAACAACAGCAATATCACTTTTTATGAGAGAAATTTTAATCTAAAATGCATTTCAAAACTACCTAAGAATGTCAGGGAGACACAAGAAGCTCAATAAGTTGTCAATTGCATCCACTGAGAACACAATTATGAAAAAAATGAGCTGTAATGACATAATAGATCTTTCTGTGTTACTTAAAGACTAAGCAATAAAAGAGTAAGGCAATAAACATAAGAGATGTGGCCATAAACAGATCTGAATTCATTTTATGAGCATGAGGTAATGCTCACTCCATCCTCAACTCCACCTAACATGGGGCAGCACAGACATCTCTTGTGTCTTGTGTTCAAATCCTGGCTTCAGTGCTTTGATGAGCTTCTGACCTTGAGAGGGTACTGTAAACCTTGAAGGACTTATATTCTCAGAGGCTGATATTGAAGGCCACACAGCACAGTACTGGGCACATTGTGGGAATTTACTATTGTTTCTTGTGGCTGTTGTTCACAACAAAGGGTAGTTTAGAGACTCAGAAAGACCTAAGGTAAAACTTTGTGATGTAAGGACTAAAACAGTTTCCCAGATTTCACAGACAGTGGTCTCTATGTCTGATTTTCAGGGGTGATGTGGCCATTTGAAATTCCCCAGATGGCCAGCACTTCCATCATACTTTGTTCTCTGCCAAGAAGACTCTGAGCAAGTCTTTTTCTTGATTTGATCAGAACTTTCTAGAACGTGGAGGTATAAGCTGACACACAAACTCTTCTTTCTGCTCAAGCCTAGAGTGCACAAAGGACTATTTTAATCACCACCAAGTTACAGTCTCTGCTGTGATTTTTAATAAAATCACGAAGTAAGGAAAATGAAATGTAATCCAATAAAATCCTTTCCATTAATAAAGGTCACTGAGGTTTCTTTTGATCTTTTCATAATCATGTTCCCACTCTTTCAAATGTAGAGTGTGCAGTCATTTTTCTGCAAGGAAGTATGTCAGAGATTAGAGTTTCTAGAACATTCCTTGCTCTAGTTTGCTTTCTGTTGCTGTGATAAACCACAAAAACCAAAGTCAACTTAGTGGACAAAGAGTTTGTTTGCCTTATACTTCCAGGTCACAGTTAGTCATTGAGAGAAGTCAGAGGGAAACTGGAGTGGGAAACCTGAAGGAACACTGCACACTAGCTTGTTCATAGGTTCACACTTAGTTAAACTAGCTTTCTTGGACAGCTTGGGAAGGACCATCTGCCCAAGGAATGGTGCTGCTCAGAGTGGGCTGGATCTTTCTACATCAATCAATTAATATTTTCCCCAGATTATACCAACATGCCAGTGTGATATGAGCAGTCCCTCAGTTGAGACTCCTTTCTCCTTTCTCACATGACTCTAGGCTGTGTCAAGTTGACAGCTAAAGCTGACTAGGTCCTTTCTACAAACACAGTGTGAGAAATGCACTCCATTGTTTAATAAATATTATCATGAAAAAACTAACCTTGCATAGAATCTTTAAAGTGAAAACTTCAAGTAAGCTGTGTATAGATCTCTGTATTCAAAGGAAAAGCCATCTACTCCCCTAAACCAATCATCCAGTAAAACACGTGGGAAAGTTACTACCAGACCATGCCCTACTCTTCTGAGGATTTCATTCTATTTTGCTGACATTATATTACTTAGGGTTTTTAAATTGTCTGATTAGAAGGCAGATTTAATTAGAGTACTAATAGAAATGAGAAACATTACATATGTTCCCATTTTGCCAAAACCCTTTTCAATTATGTCTGAGGTGCCACAAGTGCAATGGCTAATGCCAACTTCTCGAGCTTTTAATGACAGAAGGCCTCAAGCTATCTGCACACACTTTTATGACTCACATTAAATATACAATCATAGTACTGATGTGAAATTCAACAGAAGTGTTGATTCCTGTTCTTTTGCCAGATCTGGAATAATCCAGCTGTCTGTATGTCTTATATTGACTTTAATGCCATAGTGGAAGCCAGATGAACATGAAGAAACAATAGGAATTTCTTTTCTCTCTCTTTTTTTTCTTTTTTAAATTTCAAAATATTATACCCCGTCATTCTTGTGCTCTTAGGTTAGCTACTATCTAAACCTTTCAAAAAATTATTTGGTATTTTCAGGAGCTTTGCTAAAAGAATAAATTGAAAAGTGAAATAAATGGCAATTTCTCATATGCAATGAATTTTAAGAGAATGAGGAGACAAAAGAAAATGATGGTTTTTGATCTACCTCATCTTGTTTCTTTCCAATTCACAATCTGACGACAGACAGCTGTATTAGCATGGGGACAAGAACTTCACAATGGTGCTCCTAGTCTCTACCTAAGCTGGACTTAGAGATTCCACACCAGGAAACAGAGATCTGTACTTTGCAGTGAAATTCTGAGACACGGTGCCACACTAGCAACTGAGAGAGACAGCGCTGGAATTAATGCTTATCTGCTATAGAGTCCAAATGGCCAAGCTCTCAAGGTTATACATAGAGTAGGCCTGTTACACCTCACTTCCTACTTCCTGCCTTCTTTCTCCTCCCTAGCATAGAGATGGAGGAATGAAGGGCAGGCAGCATCCTCTTCCTCCTGTGTGAGTAGGCTGAGCTTTTCTTCTTCTCCCACCTCCCTGGAATCATTAACCTCCAGTTACCCATGTCAATGGAAGACTGTTTATCCAAGAGTACAATTTGAGCAGCATGGCTTGGTAGGGAAGCTGGCATCTTGGCTCTTGTGTAAATGACTGACAGGTGGGCAGATTTTCTTTCTCATCTGGCCCTGAGCTCAACTGAGACAGAGTAAAGTGTCAAGACAAAGGAGGCAAGCATTTTAGGGGAGGTGAGGATGACAGAGCTTTCCTTGGTCAAGTGGTTCATACATCCTCTTGTCAGGACTTCTCTCAGAGGGAAGCCTGCCAGAAAGGAGCCTGGAAAGAGGCCATGGGCTGTGCTAACAGAGGCAGGGCTGATGGTGGCTGGATGGAGGAGGGGTGGCAATTGATCTCCCACATGAAGGAACCATAAGACACAGCACAGGTTTCCTATATGTTCGGAAAAATCTTTCTTTGGGGGTTCCCCAAGAAGGTAAAAAATTGGATGTGTCCCTACTGAGCACCAACCATCACCCAGAGGTATGGCGGGGAAGGGGGAGAAGCCACACCTATAGTGGGCAACCTGCAGGCATAGCTACACATGTAAATGAAACCCTGAAATTTAGAGAAAGATGAAGAATGAGGCAACAGAAGATCTAAGAGGAAATCAGAGCCACAGAACACTTGTTACTTCATCCACCTCAAAGACGCAAATGAAGATGGCACAAAGAGTAGATCCCACCTCTCCTACTCAGCTCTCTTCACACCAGTTGGGGCAGGGTGTGTGGGTAAAAAGATTTGCAAAGGCTATAGGGTGAGCACTTTAAACCAAATGAACATACATTTATTCTTCATTAATGAAAACAACCGGGAATCTACCAAAGATGTTTGGTTTAACAAATCTTTTCTGATGGTCCGTTTTAGGCACTTATGCCACAGTGATGCCAACCTGCCTGCTACTGGCGAACAAGGAACATTTGAGGCAGGGCAGTACAACTATAGTGAGTGGGCAAATACGTCCTGAGGTCAGGTTAGCGGATATGCCAGGTTCAGTGCCTTTCACAGGTTAAATGATTTGTTTCTAGCACTTTGTTCTTCCTCAAAACATTGTTTTTTTGCAAAAAGGATACAGTTATTACAAAGGAAAGGAGACTGGAAGGTCAGCTGCTAGTACCCAAGAAATGATGGGTCTTCGATGATTCTAATTGTGCTCAAAATGGACTGCAGGAACCAGACAAGGATTTAAGATCTGGTGTAAATTACACCAAGACAATCATTGTGTTTTCCCAAATAGGTCTCTTAATAGGTCTGTGCTGATAATGGGAAAATCTTTGAAAGCCGCTTCTCACATCCTCCTTGCTTTGGGTTCTTTCATTGGTTTCCTACTTGAATTCCTTCCCAGATGAGGATTTGTCCTTCTGAGAGACAACAGGGCATGGCAATCATGAAACTCAGAAGTCCTGCCAAGATAGTACAGGACCTCCAGGGTGAGGGTAATGCTTTGAGGTCAATGGCCAACTATATGCCCCGGTCTCCTTCCTGAACAGGGTCATTGCCATTCTTCTTCGGAGCTGTTCTTGGGGTGCAGTTTCACTGTTCTGGGTGTACTGTTTCACTGGTATAGTTGGGGTTTACTTCCTCCATCTATTCCATCTAATGCCCTTCCTGGGCTCAGCTCTAGCTCTATAGGTTGCTAACATCACCCTCAGTGAACTGGAGTTAAGCATAAGAACAGCACAGTGTGGGTGTCCTGTGATGATCCTAAGGAGCCAAGGACATGGTTTTATTGTTCTGTAGCACACACGCCTCTGAATATGACCAGAAAAGTTATGTACTATTGCCAAGGCAGACTTGTTTAAGTGATGGTGGTTCATTTTAAGTGGCTGAGAATTATAGAAGATAAGGACACTTCTATCTTGAATCTTCGAAGCATTCCCAAATGAGTTCACTCTTCTAGCCCCTGTGGATATTGTCAGCCAAGGCCCTACAGTTAATGGCCCAGCAGAATGCCTTAGAATGGACAGGATTAACACCAGGCACACTCACAACTGAAACAATGGGCCCATACAGCTCAAAATCCCTTCATGTGTCTGCTATAACATGAGTCTTTTCCCCTCACATATTTCCTAGTTCCCACCATTTGCCTGCTAAGACCCATAGCCAAACTTTGAGCAGAGTGCAGGGAATCTTATGAAAGAAGGAGGAGATAGAAATACCTGGTGGGGACAGCAGCTCCACAGGAAAGCAACAGAACCAAAAAATCTGGGCACCGGGATCTTTTCTGAGACTGGTACTCCAACCAAGGACTATGTATGGAGATAAGCTAGAACCCCTGCACAGATGTAGCCTATGGCAGCTCAGTGTCCAAGTGGGTTCCCCAGTAAGGGGAGCAGGGACTGTTTCTGACATGAACTTAGTGGCTGGCTCTTTAATCACCTTCCTTTGGGGGAGGGGAGAGCAGCCTTACCAGGCCATAAAGGAAGACAATGCAGCCAGTCCCGGTGAGACCTGATAGACTAGGATCAGATGGAACGGGAGGAGGACATACCTTATCCTCCTCTATCAGTGGACTGGGGGAGGGGCATGGGAGGAGAAGAGGGAGGAAGGGCAGAATTGGGAGGGGATGAGGAATGAGCCTACAGCTGGGATACAAAGTGAATAAATTGTAATAAATAGAAAAATAAATAAATTTTAAAAAATATTCCAGTCATGCATCACCTGCTTGGCTTTCTGTGTAGGTATTAGGACCCAGAACTTAGGCCCTCATGATTGTACAACCAGCATCCACTAAGCCATCTCCATAGCCCCTGAGTGAATGTCTTAATCCAGGAGTAAATTCATCCAAGTATCTAAGCCACCTCACAACTATTTCCACACAACTATTTTGTCATCATGAGATGAGAAAAGGTAAAATAAACCAGCCCTGGCAAATGCAACCCCAGATGGAGTCAAGGGCTGTGTGCAGATCTCTGGGAATGACATTAATAAAATTCTGTTTATCTCTAACACATTAAAATAGTGTTTTATAAGAAAATTATAGTGAGTGATACCAAGAGGAGACATGTTGAATCCACTGGCATTTAGCTAACATAATTTTTAATAGAATAGAGCTGGCCTAAGACAGAGGGAAAGCAGGAAAGAAATGCCGACCAGATGACTCCCTAGAGAATAATTTATTTTGGTTTTATGTGATATTAAATATCACCTCCTCCACCAACATTGAAATCTGTATTAGCCTCTCGACAAAGTAAATTTTGTTCATTCAAATACACTATCTGGAGCAATGCTGCCATCTATACCAACAAAATAAAGTTTGTTCTCCATGCACGCTTCTCTCCTTCCTCCCTTTTTTCCCATATTTTAAAAATTTAATTGGTTATTGCTATTATTGGGAGGTGCCATTTCCCACTTCGTCGTGCAGAAGCGTAGAAGCTTCCAGATCACAGAGGCCAGTGGAGTATGAAAGCATTTGAGCTTTGGCCACGGGGCTGAGCTAGACTGCATTTCACCTGGTCCACGGCTGTCACTAGCTACTGTTGTCCAGAATGACTCTGCTACGAAACCCGTTGTAGAGAGCAGGGTCAGAGCCATGGACGGCGGTCCTCTCCTGATCTGTACTTCACAGGGCAGAAGTTCCTTTGCCTCACAGTCGCCAAGGTCTTTAGGGAATCTTCCTTCCCGTCCTCTCTCAGTCGGATGTGTGTCCGACATGAGCATTTTTGTCGCTGGATAGCTTTTTGCAGACATCTTGATGTCAAAAGGTCGGCCATCCCCATTCTAGATGGTATTTCTACTTCCCTTTTCGTCTTTTTTCCACTTCACTTTTCATAACTCACTTCCAATTCCTTTTTACACTTCCCTTCTGAGTCTCTCTTTCCTTCTTATTTCCCTTCTATTAAACGTGACCATAAAGGGATATCTTAGCCTTGTCCAATGTTTTATTATTCTTTTCTAATTTGATGGTGACTTAATAAACTTTTTTCCCTGAAAACTTCTAAAGAAAACAACCTAAATTGATTTTTGTTTGCATATACCTTGTAATTAAATTGTATAAATTTAAATACTTGCTTTCCTAGATTTGCTTTAAATTAGAAAGGGTTTTTTTTTTTTCTCCTTCTCACCTTAATGATCCCCTCCCTCCCTTCTGCTATCTTTTAAAACTTAACTAGTTATTACTTTTTTGGGGACGTAGGTGCATGGCGTGCATGTGGAAGTCAGAGGACAACTTCACAGAGTCAGTTACCTCCTGCTGCCTTCCCATGGGCCTCAGGGATCAAACTCAGGCCACCAGACTTCTATGGCCAGCATCCACTAAGCCCAAGTCATCTCTGTGCTCCCTTTAACTGTCTTTCAGTAGCTCATTCCCATTCTCTGTGCCTCAAACGATAACTCCAATAGTCAAGCCTCTAGATTATTTTCAATGCACGTATCTTTCATTTTCAAAGAACCACAACTTCCTGCTTCAGTTCTGAACTCAAACTTGAATCCCATTCACCAAAACATTTTTTTTTTAAATTAAAACACCCACAGTGGCCAGGAATCAAGCAAGGTAATGTGGATTCAATAAGATGCTCATTTTAGAAGAGGTGACAGAGAGCAAATAAGTTATCAATAGACAAACACACACACACACACACACACACACACACACAAATCAGAGACCATGTGTATTATCGAGAAAGTGAGCAGTACATTAAGGGAAGGAGCAGGAAGCCCCCCAAGAGAGATCCCTCTTCCAGATCTGCCTTTAGTCCAGTGGAGATCCCTAGCCATGTTACAAGCTGGGAAAGAGTTTTAGAGAAGGAAGATAAAGTACAAATGTCTCCCAAAAGGAAGGAATCAGAAATATATATGGACTTGGAAAGTATGTTCATGTGACTGGAGACAAACAAAAAGGGAGAGAGGAAAAACAGAAAGAGATTGCAGAGAGGGAGAAAGGCCAGAGCTTGCCAGATCCCTTCTAACAAACTTGGATTTGTTCTTAGGGGCAGTAGGAGTGGCCTGATTTTTTTTTTTTCAGATCTTTTCTCTGATACATTATTCAGGGAGGATGTGACCCTGTGGCATCTGAATCTCAAATCCGGAGCATATTTTATCAGGTTTCCAAGACCAAATTACTAATTACTTCTTCAAAACACTCCCAAATGATCACCACTTGAAAAAACCACAACAACAGATGAAAGGAAACAAGACAAAACAGGGCTTCTCGGGACAGCGTTGTCCTTCTTAACTCTGAATCGCAGAATTGTCTAGTTTCTGAAAGTTTTGATAGCTCTTTCCTACCTTCCCATGTTAGTTGTTTTTCTCCCTTGACATGGTCTGTTTAGAAACGATTAATAAGAATTTACGATAATGAACTGTTTATATGTTTCCTGAGCATGTCCCTGGGATCACGAAACAGTTCTTGTTAAAGAACAATCAAGAATCAGATTACAGAAAGAGTAAGAAGAACACAGATGTAATAATTCGTGGCCATGTATCTGCCACCAGGGTACCTATCGACTTGTAAGTGATAAGTAGGGAATGGTGATGTATTTGTGGAGATCTTTTTGTAAAGCCACCAGTAATGGCCTCCGTTCCTGTCATTTGTGCCTAAACGCATGTGTGCATGTGTGCAGACCACACTGACACACACACACACACACACACACACACACACACACACACACACACA